>NC_142377.1:23592500-23772138 GCF_059441005.1 Hippichthys cyanospilos
CGTAGTTGGTGGTCACCACGTTCCACTTGCGCACTCGGTTGCCGTCGTAGGCGTACGAGTCGGGCGTGTCGCCCACGCCCTCCTGGCGGACGGGAGGCCGCGTTAGGGCGCGGGCGGCGGCGCCGGCGGGCGGACGCCGGCTCACCTCCTGGTTGAAGCGGCAGTTGAGCGTGCACCAGCCGATCTGCATCAGGCCTTGAGATGAGATCAGCACCTCGTATGCCCACTTGCCTGCGTGCCGAGGTCAAAGGTCAGAAAGCAAGCTCCGCCGCGCTTACCTTTCCTCACATTTACCATTCTTTCGATGAAAAAAAAGTTTGTAAAGAAATATAAATACAGAAGGGGGTGGGGTGGGGTCGCTGACCTTTGTACACGCAGGTGGTGGCCCGGATGGAGCTGAAGTTGCTGTGGCCGATCACCTTAAGACAAAAGGAAGCGCTGGAGGCGGCCCGGGGCGCGAGCGGCAACAAAAGCAAGGCGTCCTACCCCCAGGAGGTCGTCGTCCACAAAGAGAAGGCCCTCGAAACCGCCCGTGTGGTCCAGGACCACCGGCTGCGGACCCAGGCGACCTTCCACCTCGCGGTCTGCGGCGCAAGGGAGGCGACCGAACGTCGGGAGGACGTTTCTCTCCGCGCCCGCGGCGGCTTTAGAACTCTTTAGACCTTTTGCTTTTCCCCAAATCCAACCGGCCCAAAAAAACGGTTCACTGACAAGAAGACGTTCCGAAATCGGCTTCGCTTTTACGCCGGGCCGTTTCCGAAAGGCACCGCTGCTTTTGGGCCGCCTCCGAGAATCGTGGCGTTATATTGTAGCTCCGGGGCGAAAAGCTAAATTCCCGATCCGTTTTCCGACACGTACATCGAGCGAAAAGGGACGGACGGCCGCGAGCCACCGTTTGAAGACGATATTTCGTATCAAAAGACAATATTTGCGGTGAGCGGAGCGAGAAACGATCGGCGCTATCGCCCTTTCTTACGGACCAAATTGCGACCCGAATCCGACTTCGGTTCCGCAGCGTCAGTCGGAGATGACGAACAAACGGATGGCCCGCTATCGGAACGGCGCTTAGTTTTAGAGGAAGATGCGGGAGCTATCCGGCCGCTCGCTTGCCAGCCGGCTCGAGCGGCCTAAGACGAGCGCCGGGCCGGGCCGGGCCGGGCCGGGCCGGAGTTGGAAAGCAAAAAAAAGTTAACCCCGCCGCCCTGCTCTTTGATGTCCAAGATGGCGACGAACGGACGTACCCGGGCTGTCGTCGGCCGTTTCTCCTTCACCCAACAACGTTTCCAGGTGGGCGTCCAGATCCTGGAAGGCCAAAGGCTTCCTGAACACCAGGGGGAGTCGGCGAGTCGGTCGGCCGGCGTCGCCAAAGAGGGAGAAGAGCCACAACCTTGGTTAGCGAACGCCCTGAGGTTTCTCATTCGGGCAGGCCGGCGAAACCTTTGGCGCACGTGTGCGGGAGGAGACGCCGGGCCGGCCCCACCCCTACGCCCCCCCCCGGTGCCCACGAATAGAAGTGTCGGTAAGACGAAGCGCGGCGGCTGGCCGTCTTCTACTCAAGTACGCGGGAGCCGATTTGACCGCGATAACGAGTCTGACGCCAACTTTGGCATTGACGGTTGAAGACTAAAGTTCAAATTTTCCATGGACTGGAGAAAGGCGCCGCCGCTCCCCTTTGTCCAGACGCGGGGGTGTCCGAACTTCGGAGACCGGCACCCCGCGCGCTTTCCGCCTTTCTTTCCCCTCCGGGACCGTTATCGGGATCCTTCGTCGGAATGGGACGCGTCGGGGAAAGCGACGCGGAAAAGGCGCCGGCCCCCGAGGGACCCGGTTCGGACGCCCCCGATCGCCTTGCCGTCAGATGCCGACGATTGGATTTGCTTCTTCGGGTTAAGGGCGGCATGGTTTGAAAAAAAAGCAGAAAGTCGCCCGGACCGGCGCGCCAGCCAACCTGAGGGAGGGCGCGACCGGCGTCTGATCGGCGGAAGGGAAGACGTGGCGCAAATAGTCGCTCAGCAGCCTCTCGCCGACGATACCTGGCGAGACAGACACGAGGCGGTGCAAAGCACAGAGAAAACGGAGACGGCCGCCGGCGACCGAGCCGGAGGACGCGAGGCCGAGAGCGGATCGGCGGCCAAAACGGCAACGGGAGAAGAAGGGAGGCTCACCGGCAGATTTGGCTTTGTCCGTGTCCGACGCCAGCCTGTAGTTGCGGCGGCTCAAGGCGGCGCCGCCGCCTTTGGAGCTCATGCTGCCGACGGGGAGCTCGGCCCAACTCTGCGAAGACACGGCGGAAAAACCACGTCGCCGCGGGAGGGCTCGGCGCGCGGTCGCGAGCGGCCGACCCGACGGGCGCCGGCCGAAAGGGGAAAAGGCGCAGCTCGGATCTGACGGCCGGCATTCGTCGGGTCCGCGGCCAGGGGGCGGGAGGGCGTCCGGCCGCAACCGTCCCGGGAGGGGCGCCGCAGCGCATCTTTGCGGCGGGGGCGCGTACGCTTTTTCGATGCGAGTAACTGACTTGTCAGCGACGCGGAACGGCGGAGCCGCTTTGACCCGGGAGCCCAACGCGATCTCGGTTAGGCTGGACGTGTGGCAAAAAGGAGCAAGAACCGAATGGCGGGGCGGCTTCGTCTTCTGGCTCGGCGCCTCACTACCGCCGCCCAGCGGTCCGGCGCTTGGGGCCGAATCTGAAGCGCGCTCGGTCGAAACGAAAGCTAAGAGATATATATAGTCGCAAGCGACAGCGCGATTGGGCGAGACTCGGAGTCGCTGGCACTCGTATCTCGAGTTGGAGCCCGCAAACGTGTTTGTATCGCATGGCGTGCACCGCGTCGTCTAAATACGTTTGATTTGAGCTGACGTGCGCATGTGTGAAGAGTACGCTTGTGTTTCGACCTTTTCGCCCGTCTTCCTCCGTAAGGACTGCGAACGAAGCTAGTAAGAGTTATTCTTAGTAGCGGGCTCGTCAGTGTAAAAAAAGCGTCAGCTAGAGTGGCGACGTGGTGATTCTGTCGCGGGAGTTTTAGCCGGTTCGTTTCCGAAACACGCAAATAAAAACAAGGAAAGGAAGACGAGCGCGTATATACGTTCGGCGATGGCAGCATTCGGCCGGCCGGCCGGCCTAGCGCTAGCTATCAAGCTAACGCGAGCAAAGGCGAGCGCGACGGGACAAGACCGAGCGCGCCAAGAAAGCGTCCGACTTTGACCTCTTCGGTCCGGCTTCGTCCGTCGCTCGCTCGCTCGCTCCCCGCCGAAGCCGACGCCGACGCTTTCGCCTTACCCGGGTCCCGACCTTTCCTCGCGGTTTGCTTGGCAGCACAACACAAGTCTCGCTTAGCCGCGCCTCCCGCGCTACGGCTCTCCGGCGTAGCCACAAAGCCTCCGAGCGCCAACGCGATCGTCACCCAAAAAGGGACGCTCGTCGGCGGCGTGACGTATTCCGAGCCGCAGCCCGAAATAGGGATCCCGTTCCACGCCGCGACAGTTCAACGCAAAAGCCATCCCGTTGAAACGATAACGTCCGCGAGAAGTCGAGTCGCGCTGGAAGTCCGGCTCTCCTTCAAGTACCCGCGAGGAATGAAGTCTCAAGTTCAACGTGATTTGAACGGGGCCGCCGACCTCTCGCGCCGCTCCTCTCCTGCGAAACGCTCACGGAAAGCGGGTGTGGCGAGTGCGATCTGCGGCATCGATTTTATTGTTACAATCAGTTCAAAGTCAACTTCAAAGATTCTCAAATATAATCAGGCAAAAGTAAACTTCTCGTCGCTTGACAGTGCTCGTGACATGTCAGACGGACACCTACAGTAAATTCACTGACGTATTCATACAATCTGTTGATTCTTGTCATGATATTATAAAAAATCTATCACAAGTCGATTTCCCTCTCTAAACTCGCCGTACTCTTCGTCGGCGGACGTTCGGCGCGAGGTGGGCGGGGTGCGATCGGACGGCATCGGTGCGACCGGACGGCATCGGTGCGATCGGACGGCATCGGTGCGACCGGACGGCATCGGTGCGATCGGACGGCATCGGTGGCGACGGCGCCCCCCTCAGGCCATGTAGGGGTACTCCCACTCAGTGAGCGGGACGTGCGTTTCCTTGACCACCTGCGGAGACGTCCAGCGAAGGACGTAGTGGGGGCCTCCCGGTTTGTCGTTTGTGCCTGACGACGGCGAACGACAACCCGGGTGGGATCGAGGCTTCCGAGGACGCGGGCGGCCGGGAAGGAAGGACAAAAACGCCCGTCGAGGCGTTCTGACCTGAGGCCCTGGCGCCTCCGAACGGCTGCTGCCCCACGACGGATCCCGTCGACTTGTCGTTGATGTAAAAATTCCCGGCGGCGTCCCTCAGGATTTCCGACGCCTTGTCCACCACGCTCCTGCGAAAGGCTCACGTGGCCGGCCGTCAGCAGACAACGCCGCGTACGGGCGCTTACCGGTCCAGAGCGAAGACGGCGCCGGTGAGCGCGTAAGGGGACGTGCGGTCCACCAGAGTCAGGACCTCCTGGTAGTCGTCGTCGGGGTACACGTACACGGACAGAACCGGGCCGAAGATCTCCTGCGAAGCGAGCGCGCGGTCGGAGGAGGCGGGCTTTTCACGCTCGCCGACGACGGCGAAATATCGCGGGAGGGCGGGGCTCGACGTCCGGACGAGAGAAGGGGCGGGGGACCTGGGCCATGATGGGATGTCGCGGGTCTTTGGCGACGATGACGGTGGGCTCCACAAAGTAGCCCTTGGAGTCGTCGCAGCGGCCGCCGGCGATGACCTCCAGCTCGGGGGACGCCTTGGCCTCATCCAGGCACTTCTTGATGCGGCCGAACGACTGGCGGGAGGGCGGGCCGTCAGCGCCGGCGAGCGCAGGCCGGACGCGGCGCGGGGGCGGCCCACCTTGCCGTCGATGACGGCCGAGAAGAAGACGCCAAAGTCCTCCGCCGGCTGCAAGACAAAGACGGCGCTGAAGCCCGGCCGGCGCGACGCCGAGAGGAGGAGAAAGAGGAACTGACGTCTCCCACGCGCATCTCCCGGAGCGCGGCCAGCAGGCGGCGCCGGATCTCGGGCCACAGGCCGGCGGGGACGTACATCCTGGAGCAGGCCGAGCACTTCTGGCCGCCGTACTCGAAGGCCGAGCGCAGCGTGCCGTTGACCACGCTGCGCACGTCCGCCGACTTGTGCACAAAGTGGAAGTTCTTGCCGCCGCACTCTGCCGGCGGGACCACGGGACCGTGAGTTGGAGCGCCGCGCCTGCGCCTGCGCCGGCGGCGGCGGCGAGGTTAGAGCGGGAAGCTTGCCGCGGCTCACCCCCGGCCAGCCGGGGGAAGGTCCTGTACACGTCCAGGTTGCGGGCCACCTGCTGCCACAGACGCTTGAAGGTCCTGCGGACGGTCGGGGTTAAGCTCGGCACCTAGCGCCGACGGAGGGAGGGGGGAGCTTCTCACGGGACGCTGCCGGTGAAGTTGATGCCGGCCAGGTGCTCGGAGGACGTGACGGCGTCGCCGAAGACGGGCCCGTCGGCCGGCAGGAACTGGACCACGTGGGGAGGCAGGCCGCACCGGCGCAGGATCCGGTAGACGGCGTAGCTGGCCGACACGGCCGCGTCGCTGGGCTTCCACAGGACCACGTTGCCCTGAAGGCCGCGCCAACGCGCCGCTAAAGGTCCGCGCCCGCCAAAGAGACGAGGGCTGCGAATGCGCTCACCATGACGGCGGGCGTGGCCGCCAGGTTGCCGCCGATGGCGGTGAAGTTGAACGGCGACACGGCGGCGACGAAGCCCTGAAGGAGGCCGCGTCAGGGAAGGGGAAAGGGCCGAGGGCGAGGCCGGGCGGCGGCGGTACCTCCAGGCCGCGGTAGATGGCGGTGTTGGTGCTGCCGCGGGCGTCCAGCGGCTGCGCGGCCTCCAGCTCCACGGCGTGCTTGGCGTTGAAGCGCAAGAAGTCCACCAGCTCGGCGGCCGCGTCTATCTCCGCCTGCATCACCGTTTTGCCCTGCGGGGCCGCCGTCACGCTAAAAAGCGCCGCCCGGCCGGCCGCGACGGGCCCTCACCTGCCCGATCATGGTCTTGGCCAGCACCTCGGCCCGCTCGGGGCCGGCGATGACGTCCGCCGCCTTGAAGAGGACCGCCGCCCGTTCCCGGACGGGTTTCAGGTCCCACTCGCGCCGCGCCGCCACCGAGGCCGCGGCGGCTCTGTCGATCAGCTCCTGCGGGCGCCGTCCGTCAGCGCTCGCTCCCGCCGGCGGGCGGGCGGGCGGGCCGGCCGGCCGACGCTCACCTTGTCGGCGTAGCAGAACTTGGCCACCTTGTGCGCGTGATCGAAGGGCTGCAAAAGAAGGCGGGCCGCGTGACGCGACGCGCCGGGACGGCCCGGCTCGCCGGCGTCCACCCACCGACACTTGGTAGCGGATGTCGCCTGTCCACACTTCTTCATCGCCCACCACGCAAGGGATCTCCTCCGTGCCGCTCTTCACCCGCTCCAGCGCCTGACCGCACACCCGACACACGCGCGCCTGTCAGGCAAACGACGCCCGCGCCGGCTTGGACGCTACGTGATAAAGACTTTGCGTCGTGCACTGAGGCACAATTTGGCACGGAAAGTGTTCAAGAACGAACTATAAACATTCTTCTTTTGTGATTCGGATGGATTTATAACGATGCGCATTCAACTCCCGCGGCATCGTGGGAGAGATGCAAACTCTCGAGGAAAGGGAAGGGGCATCCACGCTTGCGTGGCCGAGCGTCTCCTAAAAAACAAAAAACCCGAGGAGACCTGCAGGAGTTGGCGTCTTTCCGGACTCCCGCTTTTGTAGTCCAGCACGGGCTCGTTCCTCACCGCCACGCCGCCGCCGGCCGAACCTTTCAAACTAAAAGCAGAAAAAAAGCTCACTTGCCGCACGCCGGCAGATGTTCGCAGACGGGCCGGGAACGTGGCCGGGGACCCTCAAACGCTTGGCACGTCCCGCCGGGGACTAAACAGCAGGCGCGAGGAGGCGAGGACAACCACGAGGGCAAAGCGGACGCACGAACGTGGCCGGGTCGCGCCGACGGCCGTCTTGGGCTTTTTGCGTTTTTCCTCGCGCAAACGACGTTCCTTTGAATTCCCTCGCTACTTGGGAACACGGTGCACAAGTGTCTCATTTGGAGGCAGCACCCGGACGGAAGGTAAAACCAATCCGGCGGCGACCTCGCGGCTAGACTTGGGCGCCGTCCTCGCGTGCATCACAAAGGAAAAAAATACATATGATCAATGTGGAAAAAAACCATCCCTCAGTCAGATCAAAGGAGAACGTTTGCCCAGGCGTCCGCCACGACTCCACGTTAACGTTTAACTCGCCGCGCCAAGGTCAGACAAGCCGACTAACTTTGTCAAACGATTCGGCCGGCCCCGTCGCCGGAAAAAGCAAAGTCCGTCGCAGCGGGCGGGGAGGAAGGCTTTGGCCCCGGAGCCTCCGGTTTGAGAGTTCGCCTTCGGCCTTTGACCTTTGACCTGGAATCCACCGAGGAGACATTGCGGCCCGCCTGCTCGGAAGCATAGACCGTTCGGTGTCAACGGACGCCACTTTGCGCGCACGATAGTTGCTTCTCGCGGGACTGTGCGGCTGAAGGTCAGCAGAGCGCCCGCGACGCACGAAGGCAAAAACGACAAAGAAGTTCCAAAGGTTCAACAAAGGTTCAACGTGGTCCACGGCTGGCGCGCTCTTGCTTTTTCGTCCCGCGGAACATGAATTCGAATGTTTGTGCGGCTGGCGGGGGACAAACGTCAAACCGCTACGACGTCTCCCAGCTTGAGGCGAGCACGCGCACGGAGCTCCGACGAGCTCGGGCGCTCAAGCGCGCTAGCGGACGTCGGCTAGCTGCCATGTTAGCAGGACGCCCCGTTGTGGGCGGGGCCCGTCTTGAGCCCACCGCTGTTGTCGGCGTTAGCCTTAGCATTAGCCGGGCGACGTATCGCGGAGTCGAGCGCTTTCGGTGCGGCCGTCGCTCGTGAGGCGGGACGGGCGATAGGCGCGAGCGCGGGCGCGAGCTCGAGGACAACTCACCCGCGCCACGGGGGCCGCCTCGCCGCGGCCGCCGTCGCCCTCGCCGCGGTCGCCGCAGACTTCAACATGCTTGCAGCGCGAGCGCAAAAGTGACGCGGCAGCACCAAAGCGGCCGCTGGTCCCTCCCCCAGTCCGGCACCGCCCCCGAACAGCTGACGCGCGACGCGCGGTCACTTGTACGGTGACTTGCCTTTCAAAGGGTTCCGTGGAAAGGAACGCAGGAATCGACGGACATGGTTGTTCAAAGAAAAAAATCCAATTGTGACCGATTGCCGCGCGTCTTCTGGTTGAACTCGGTTGACGACTTCCGGTACGAGGCGACCAGCATTTGCGAATGAGTCTACTTTTCGTGACGGCGAGGCCGTTTGTGGCGCCGAGAGAGAGAACGCCTTGCGGTCCCGCATCTTACTCGTGTAGGACGACAAAAAAAAGGGGGACGCTGCTCCGTGAAAGGACGCCGGTTGTAACCCGGCGGTTCTCCTGCACACCGCCAGAGGGAGAGAAAGCCGAGCATCTCGGCTGACACGCCAGCGCCGCTCTTCGGCTGACATGTGGGCAACAAGAACGGACGGCAAAAGACGTTCCCGTTGCCGCGAAGACAAGTGAAATGTTCGTTTGATCGGAGGGTGCGATTTTGCCAAGATTGCGCAAGGGGGACGTCGATCGCCGTAGGCCCACAGCGCCCCCAAGCGGTCGCAGGGGCGCCGCCGTCCACGTCTCGCTCGCTGCAGGCTGACAACCGCCAGAGGGAGCCAAACTTTCAAACGGCCTCATGGTCTGTGACTAGTCTGACAGAAAAATGCAACAAGCTGCTTTCTAAGAATCCGAAGAACAAAGAAAAAGGGGTCTGAAAATCAGCAGGAAGACCGTGAAAACAAGTTCTCAAAATACGAGAACTGGGTTCGAATTTTCTCGTCCTCTTGGCGGCTCGTACGCGCCCTTTCCCAGCCATCTGGCGGCAGCAGGCGGGGCACGCCAACGGATGCCATGCGGAGCATCCAGGGAAAACCCGCTCGGGCACGTGCGCGCTCCCCGCCCGCCGGCGAGTCCGCGAGGCCGGACGCACTAACCGCTCAGTCGACACCACAGACTTTTTGACGGCGGCGAGAAGGAAGGAGCGGCGGGCGGGATCGGTGCTTTATTGACGACGGGAGCGAACGACGGCAAAAGCGGGCCGGCTTACAAAAATAGAAGCATTTGTCTTGAAAATAGCGGGCTCCACGCGTGGGCGCGTCTTTACGCGTGGGCGCGTCTCCACTCCTCCCGAGGGGACTCTCCGCCCGGTCCGTCATCCCGTCAATAGTCCGGCCGGGGCCCTCGGCGAGGCGCCGCGGCGTGCGGCCGAAATCTCTCAATACTTTTGGGCGCGGCTCACGCTTCGGCTTCCGGCCAAAACCCGAGCGGCCGCCTAGTCGGCGTGGTGCCCGTGGATGCGGCGGTACGCCCGGCGCCGATGCTCGGGCTGCAGGCAGTAGGCCAGGCTCAGCTCCGCCTCCCGGCAGCGCCGCAGGAAGCGGCCCCGGTCGCGCGCCAGCTCCTCCCACGGCCCGCGCCGGTCCTCTTCTTCGGCGGCGTCGGCGCCCCAGGCGATGACGATCTCCTCCACCACGTCGCTGAAGCGCACCTGGGCCGCACGCGCCACAAGCCAAACCGAAATTCAGTCCGCCGTCCGAACCTGACCCGCTTTAAATACAATAAAGTGTGATAATCGTTCTCCCCCAAATATCAGCTGATGCGCTTGAGCGGGACCTAAAACGGGACAGGAAGAGGAAGCCCCATAAGGCGGAAGGGAAGAGAGCAAGCGTACCTTTTTGGCCGAGGCGGAAGGCGGCGCCGGGACGTCTGCGGAAGGCGGCGCCGGGGCGTCGGCGGAAGGCGGCGCCGGGGCGTCGGCGGAAGGCGGGCCCGGCGCCCTGGCCGGCCTCGCTTTCCCGGTGCTGAGCGGCGCCTGGAAGTTGAGTAAACTGTACGGGTCGGACGGGGTTAACGACGCCAGCAGGAGGAGGCTCTCGGCGTCTTCCGCCTCGCCGCCCGACTCGTCCCACGCGTCCAGGGAAGGGGGCGGCGACGCGCCGGCGGCCGGGGAGGCGCGGGGCGAAGCGCGGCCCGTCTGAAGCCGCGCGCTGAAGTTTCGCGGGTTGTACGGGTCGTCCGTCCGACACAGCGACGCCAGCAGGCGCGCCGCCTCCTCGTCCGCCGGCCCGCCGCCTTCCTCGTCTCCGTCGGACCAAGAGGGATCGGACGAGAGTTCGGACGAGTCGTAGCCGTCGAAGGTGTCGTCGTCCGACCGCTCGTCGTCGCTGCACGGGCAGCCCATGATGAAGGCGATGCCGGAATTCCGGCACTGCGGCGTCGCCGCGCCGACCGCCCCCGTCTCATCGGACGGCGAGTCCGTCCCGCCCGGGGCCGCGCCGTCTTCGGGCGGATCCGTCCTTTCCAGGGACTCCGCGTCCCGGGGACGCTCGGCCGGGCCGGGCCGGCGGGCCTGACGTTCGGCCATCTCTTCAGCCGTCCCGCCCTCGGGCCCGCAGGCCGCATCCATGCGCTCGGCGACGCGATCCGGGGCTCCCGTCGGCTCCGGGGGCTCGAGGTGCGCCTGGCGCTTTTGACCGAGTTCCTCCTCCAAGCTGTAGTAGCCGTTGTCCTGGTCGGCCGGGCCCCCGCCGAGCGGCGCTCCCTCTTTGCGGACGGCCGTTCCAGCGCTTTCGGCCGGCGCGCCGCACTGCTCTTTTGTCAACTCTGAGCCGGGCGGCACGCGAAAGCGCTGGCGCGGCGACCCCGGGTCAGCGTGGGACAAAGGAGCGGCCGGCGGGTCCCCCCGGCGGACGCCGTCCTTTCGGGGGCTCTGCGCGTCCCGAGCGAAGGGCGGGGCGGCGGGGTTCCGTCCCGGGTCGATGCCCGAGCGGCCGCGGCCGAGCCGGGACCAGGCGTCCAGTCGGAGCAGGAGCTCGTCCCGGTCTTGGACCGGATGGGGTCCTCGTCCCCCGCCCAGGCCCGGAACATATTTGGTGAGGAAGGTCTGCGCGTGGCGGGACAGCACGGAAAGCAGGCCCAGCCACGAGCCGTCCTGAGCGGCGAGGTCGGCGGGGGGCGAGCGCAGGCCGCCCGGGGAGGCCAGGTTGCGCCCGCCCTCGCCACTCGGGTCCTTAAACATGTCCGGCCCGCTCGACGCTGAAGGGTGAGCGCACTTTCCCAAAGTTGCCAAACGGACAGCTGTGACGACACACCGACAGCCGGCTCGCCACTTAAAAGTGGAAGCGCGCGCTGCCCGGCGACATGGCGCTTACTCGGGGGGACAGGCGGGCACCCGCGGGAGCCGGACGAGGACGAGGTCGAGGTCCTGGTCGGCGGCCGCCTTTCGGCCGCTCGGAGGTCGCTGCTGCTGCTGCTGCTGTCGCTGTTGCTGTCGCTGTCGCTGTTGCTGCTGCTGCTGTCGCTGCTGCTTCGACTTCCTTCTGCACGACGACGAGGCGCTCGCGGCGGACGGGCGGGGAACACCGGGGAGCGAGCAAGGCCGCGTCCGAGCCATGCTGCTCGTCTCGCGCCGCAAGCTCCTCCGGCAGGCCGGCCGGCCGGTCGGTCGGTTAGCGTCTCTTAGCTTAGCCTAGCCTAGCCTAGCTTAGCTCAGCTTGCCTCGGTTTAGCGGCTCGCAGACGGCCGTCTCCAAAAAGAGCAAATAAAAGGCGGCGACGTGCCAAAAGCCACTTTTGGTGTCGCGGACGAGTCCGAGCCTCCCCGCCGAGCCGTTGACGTGGACTTTGAGGGCAAAAGTTCGGCTTCCCCGCCGCCTTTCCGCTTTCCGTCGAGCGAGCACAAGATTTCATCAGAAAAGTCAAGGGACCGTCTGACTAGTGCCAGCGCGCGGGGTGGGGGGAGGCGGGCCTAGGGAGAGTCGCGGTGTTACTCGAGTCGAGCACGCCGCTGACGTGTTACGTAAGAAGACTCCATGTTCTTGGCTCGTTTCTCACGCGTGTGTGTGTCACTGGCGTCAGGACAGCCAAGAGGACGCGGTCCCGACTTGGGTTTGCTGCGCCGAGACCCGCAAACATGATCTCGACCATCAAATTCCAATCGATTCAACATGCGCTCGTCCTGTTAGTTCTTCATTTTTACGCCGTCCCGGACCAAACGCAAGAGTTCGTGGCAAAAGTCCTTTGAGTGTGTTGCGTGCGCAAAAGAGCGAAGCGAGCGCGTCAGTCTTCCGTTCAAGTTTATTTTCGAGTGCAAATCATACAAAACAAAGTGAAAGTTCCAACATTCATCGAAATGCTCGGTGCCCGACGTTTCCACGTTGGTGCGCTTATATTCGGCTGGGCCCGGACGTCACTTCCTGCCCTGGCGCAGCGCCGCGCCTCTCGCAGGTTTGAAAAAGTCAGGGTTCACGGGCGCAGGGTTGAAAAGGTCAAGGTTCACAGTTGGTTTGTTTGAAGGAAAAAAAAAAAGTAGAAAATCACATCACGCGGAATGATCGTGTCAAGTTCAGTCGCGGGGAGCCGCTTCCGTTGCCGTCGGGACGCCTTTGTTTCCCGCAATGCATCCGAGACGGCGAGGAAGAGAAGCTTTTGATTGCCGGGGCCTCGGGTTTTTGGGAGCCGCCGTGTAGAGGAAAGACGAGCTGAGCCCTTTCGGTCCCGTGCGCGCGATCCCGGGCTGCCCCGGCGCCAAACGTCCCAAACGTGAGCGTTACGCGGGACGGTCATTTTCCGTCGGACCCGCGTCTTGTCCTCCCTTCGCAGTACCGGGAAACGGTCCTCTCCCGAAGCGCGTCCGCTCGGTCCAAAAGCGGATGCCTTCGGGGTTGCCCGTCCCTCCCTTTGTAATGACACCTTTGGAGGTGAGGTGAAACACATTTGTTTCAAGGCGCTGGCCGTTTTTTTTGTTTTTTTTTGTGACACTCTTGCTGTTTGACTATTTTCGCTCCGCGTGGAGCGCGCGAGATAAACAAAGTGGAGTCAAGCGGCGCGAAAAGCGGGCCGCTCGACGGACAGGCGGGCGCGGGGGCGAGCTGCAGGCCAAAGGGCCTTTCGTGCTCTCCTTCGCTCACGCCCAAGGCATGTATGTCCACCTTTCCGGGTCGCCGTCAATGCGGCGCCGCCGGCTGTTGCGGCGGCGTCCGGGCGGGCGCCAGCGCGTGCCAGTCCACCCAGCGCTGACCCGGGACCAGCGTCCCGAGCGGGACGAAGGCCTCGCCCAACAGCGTGTTGTCCCAGAAGGCGCCGTCGGCCAGGGCGCGCACGTGCAGCACGCGTCGCTGCAGGTCGCCGCGCGGGATGCGCTCGTACACCAGCTGCGACGCAAAGAGACAGAAAGACGGCAAATTTCTGCGCGGGAACCTCAGCTATTCTCTCGGATCCCCGGCCTATCACGGAAACGCAACCTTTTGGAGCCGGGTTCATTTCTGGGCGCGAGCGCTTTTGGAAGAGTAGCCTTTTTTTTGGTCTTTTTTTCGTTTGCGCGCGTGGCGTACCATCTCGTTGTACGTGGGGTTGCAAGTGCGCCGCGCCGCTTTGGTCTTCCTCTTGCTGGTCTTTTGCGGGTCGGGCAGCAGGTAGAGTTTGACGTACGGGTCCGGGTCAGTACCGTCCTGAAGCGGCCGCTGCTGGCGCGCGCGCACACGCACGCACGCGTGACGCGCTGCCCAAGACGACGGGCGCAAAACGACGCACTGACCAGGCCTCGGATGTGCATGACCATGATGAAGAGCTTGTCGTTGCGGTAGCAGATGGACAGTTTGACCTCGCCCGACTCTTTGCCCGAAGCCGGAGTCCACGCCATCTCTGTTGGCGTCACGCACACGCACGCGTTCATTTTGGGGCGGCCGGTGCACGCGATGGATGATTTTGCACCGGGAGGGCGAGAAGAGCTCGCGCCCAAGACGCGGCTTTGTGCGTGGGTGTTGCTTTGTGCGTGGGTGTGGCCGCGCGCACCTGTTTTGCCGCTGCTCGGTCCCGGCCGCTCATCTCTGGGGAGAGGGTGGAAGAACGTGTACACCAGATCGCACTGCGCGCGCGCAGGCACCCACAGACACACACACACACACACACACACACACAAACACACACGCGCGCAGTATCAGGCACTGCTGTCAGCAAACATTTGATTATGCACGCTCAAAGCGGAAAGACCTGATAGGGCGCAGCTGACCCGCCCTGACTCTGCGAGGGCGCGCGCAACGCGGATATGGGAGACGCCGCGTGAAACGGAAACCCGAACGTTCCAGCACAGAGCCCAGTTGAGGGGTCAAACGATAGTAGCGCCGACATTTGCTAACCTGCACAGTCCAGACGCGGACGCTGTAAAAAGTGCAACGCGAACATCTAGCACGCTAACCGAAGCGTGACCGCGTACAGCACAAAATCCACAAGGGCAACACGCACGACGCGGAAACGTAGCAAGTGGGGAAGGTAGCTTTGCAAAACGGCCCACGCTGTTGAACCATCGCCCACAAATGTCAACTGGCACCGCCATTGAACTTGGCAGTTGAGGTTTGCGATTTTGGAGCAACCGTCGCCCTCCGGTGGACAGACTGGGGACTTAATCTTTTCCTGTGGGGAACGATCCGAAACTGGACTGAGACTCTGAACGGGGCGGAGAATAAATAGAAGACTTGATCTTCGGAAAAAAAAAAAAAAGCACAAGAAGTCCCCTCCTTAAACTTCGACTTGTGTACTTCTAGCAAGGAGCCCCTTTTTCTCCCACCGACCTGCGCGACGTCGGGCGCGGCGTGAACCAGGTGCCACACGTAGCCGTTGAGCTCGTCTTTGCGGCGCTCGGCCGCCGCCTCGCCGCGAGAACGGCCGATGGTCAAGCGGCTGGGGAAGCTGGGGGCGGAACCGGCGCCGGGGTCAAAATCGCGCCGGCCGGAGAGCGCGCGTGCGCCCGCGTACCTCGGCAGCTTGGAGGAAGGGAAGATGAGGCGCAGTTTGCCGTGCAGCTCCTGAAACTCCTCGAAAGTCCGCTGCACCAGCTGCGCCTCCCGCTGCCCGTCGCGCTCCACCTTCACCACGTAGCTCTGAAAGACAAGAGGCGGGCGGGCGTCAGCGCAGGCCGGCCGGCCGGCGGGCGGGCGCGTCCGGCGCCGAGAACCCACGAGAGCTTTGCCGCCGCCGGCCCGCAGGTGCGCGCAGACGTAGAGGCTGCGGATGACGCCGTCGCTCTTGGCCGAGTGCGCGCGAGGGGCGAACGAGAGCGACGGCACGTCCTCGCCGCACGCAAACTTCATCTGCGCCAGGTTGTGGATGAAGAAGTTGAGTTTGGTGGCCACGCTGCCCAGGCTCGACTCGATCAACCTAACGCGCACACGCAAACGCAAAATGCAGCGTCGCCGTTCCGGCCACCCCGAAGACTGACGTGGCGTCCCGCCCAGGCGCGGCCAGTACCTGGTGAAGTACATGGTGGCGTCCGCCTCCGACTCCTGCGGCCTGAGGGCGTCGTACACGTACTTGAGATCGTCCACGTGGGACAGTTCGGGAATCCCGCACGACACCATCTCGGGACACAGAGGGCAAGAGCGCTCACGCCGTGCCGAGCGGCGGCGACGCCCGCGCACGCGACGGCCGCCCACCAGGCCCAGCAGGTTGAGGAAAAGGTGCGCGTGCTTCCTGATGAGGTTGTAGGCCTCGCAGCAAAGGTCCACAAAATCGTGGAAGCGGCTGGACGGCTTGTCGCCGCCGTTGATGACGTAGGCCATGTCGGAGGTGAAGACGAAGGGGGCGCGGTCCCTGCGGGCGCGCGGGGCCGGGCCTCGTCACAAAGCCCGCCCGGCGGCGGCGGCGGCGGCGGCGGCGGGACTCACCGCTTGATGTTGCCGAACATCTGCGCGTGTCCCAGGAACTTGCCAAAGTCGATGTGGAACATGTGGCCGCTGGTCTTGAGCATGATGTTGTCGTTGTGCCGGTCGCAGATCCCCAGCACGTACGTGGCCACGCAGCAGCCCGCGCACGAGTAAATGAAGTTCTCCACCGCCTGGGCGCACGCCACGCGTTGCCGCTTGACCGCGCCTCGTCGGGCCGCGCGCGCCGCCGCACCTTGTCGTACTGCTCCTCGGCGGGGTTGTGCTTCTGCAGCCAGTCGGCCAGCGGTCGGTCTTTGAAGGACCCCGTCACGCCGTGCTCCACCTGGATCTTGCGCAGCGTCTCGGCCTGAGGGATCATCTCTACCATGCCTGGGGGCGGAGGCGAAGGCGCCCGCGCGTCAGCCGCCAGCCCGCCTCGCCGCCCGCCCGCCCGCCCGCTCCTCACCGCGGCCTCGCCCCGTGGAGAAGCATTTGAAGATCACCATCCTCATGTCCAGACCCTCCTGGATCCAGATCTTGTTCATGATTCGGATCACTTGCAGCGTCAGCATGTCCTGACGCAGGTCCTCGCCCGACTGCGCAAAACACACAAGAAAAAGGACCCGATCTCCGTAAATAGTCACGAGACACGCGAGCATTACCGAGCAGTCAAGAGATTCGATTCGGAAGGAGCCGGGCCTCACCTTGAAGATGACGCTGATGTCGTCGCCGAGCGGGTCCGCGTTGCGGAAGCTCAGCTTGAGCGGGACGGCGTTGGAGTTGAAGAAGGAGCACGCCTGCCGGAGAGCGGCGGTCAGCGCGGGCCGGGCGGCGCGCGGGCGGGCGGGCGGGCGGGCGGCCGGCACTCACTCACCTGCACGTCTATCCCCCGCACAAGCAGCGCCGGGTTGAGGGGAAGTCTGCAACTGCTGTTGATTGAGAAGAAGCGCGTCATCTCCTCCAGGCCGTCCCGCAGCGCCGTCTGCCCGCCGCACACAGCAGACGCGGACCCGTCAACGAGGGGCCGCCGTTTCCAGCCGTCGAGGCGCCCGCGCCGAGCGAGCCAAGAGGACGCCGCGCTCCAAAGGGCAAAAAACTCCGGGATGCATGCGCCCAAACTCTCCGGGTCTTCCCGCTGCACCGTTTTCAAAACGCGGCCAAGCTACAAGCGAAGCTACAGGTTTTCCGCGGCGCGGCCCTGCCAAACTGGGCGGGAGCACGGGACGCCGACACCTACTCGGAGGTACTTTTGGGCCGACTTTTCGGACTCAACGCCTGCTGAGCGTTTCGCAAAAAGGTGGCCAGGACAGCTCCACAACCCATCGATCGCCGCGCCGTTCGAGGGACGCGCGCGAGGCGACGAGAGCGATGCGGGCACGGCCTTCCCACCTGTCTGGCGGCGGGCGCGGCATCCCTGACGCTCCGGGCCACCTCGGCCAGCACGGACACCATCCAGCACTGGCGGTCCAGCTGCTCTCGCAAGCCGCGGCCCACGCAGCACAGCAGGGCGGCCAGCAGGTGTTGATAGCGAGCGCGGAACTGGCTGTCCTGCAGGTTGTCCTTCAGCAGCCTGCCCACCCGCAGGAAAGGTCAACAGAAGGAAAAGGTGCCTCGACCGCGAAGCGGCGAGGGCCAAAAAAATAAGTCACCAGAAGAGGTGGTGAGCCACGCTCAGGTCGCCGATGGCGCGGCGCAGCAGGAAGCGCACCAGCGAGCTGTCCAGGTAGCACTCGTACTTCACCGCCTCGCCAAAGCCAAGGAAGATCGCACCGTTTACAGTGGCGGCAATGGAAGAGAAGGACAAACAGACGACGTTAAGTACGGCGGCTCGTCAAAGTCAAATGAGAAGAACGGCGCCGAGGATCGCCCGCCGATACGTACCTGCACCAGCTGCGGAAGGAAGTCGATGAGCTCGGCCTCGGAGATGGCGTCCATCCACTGGACGGCCGTCCGCCGGAGCTCCTGGTCCGGGAAGCTGAAAGGAGGAGGCGGTCAGCGGCGCCGACGGGCGGCGCGGCGACCCCGCGCTCACCAGGCGTGCAGCAGCCCCAGCGCGTCCAGGTGGCCCGGGCGGGCCCACTGGGCCAGCAGCGCGTAGATTTCGGGCAGGCAGGCCCATTGCCAGCAGGGGGCGCTGGCCAGCACCAGCGCCAGCGCGCCGCTCTCCGCCTGGAAGAAGGCCTTCTTCTCCCACGCCGCCCGCTTGTCCTCCGCCGTCAACCTGAAGGGCGCGCGCCGGGGGTTTGAGCGCGCGTTTGCGCGCGCGCGCGCGCGTGCGTGAGCTCCGGCGTCTGACCAGAAGAAGGCCTTCTTGCGCAGGATGTCCCGCAGCGCCGCCTGGCTGTCGGCGTCCAATCGGGAGAAGTCGTACCGGGGGCAGAAGTCGGCCGCGGGCGGCGTGCTGAAGCGGACCTGGAAGGCCGGCGCCGGGAAGTCCACCTGCCGACGGGCGCGCGTGAGAGGCGTCCGCCGGGAGCGGGCTCTCGCCGACGGCCCATCCCACCTGCAGGATGACGCTGTCCGGCTGGCTGAAGTTGGGCGCGCCGGAGCGGGCGTTGACGCTCCTCCCCGCCGTGGACGGCCAAAGGCCCAGCAGCTTCCTGCCGCGCGTCAGCACGCTGCGCGGGCGGCGCGTCAGGTCGGGCGGCGCGTCAGGTCGGGCGGCGCGTCAGGTCGGGCGGCGCGTCAGGACGGGCGGGCGGGCCGCTTACTGCCTGAAGTCGAACAGCGGCACCGTCACCCAACCCAGCGCCTCGGCGCCGCGGCGCTGCCTGCCCTTCTCTTCGGCGCCGCCGGGGGGCGGCAGAGAGCTGGCGTACAGCGTCACCGTCAGCTGCGTCTCTCGGGGGAGTTGCCCGATCTGCACCGGGAAGCTCACTCTGCGCGCACACACGCGGCCGCCGCCTTTCAAAGGCCGCCGCCGGGAAAGGAGGAGCGGGGGCGGCGCGGGGTTCCCGACCCCAGAGGGGAGACTACCTCTGGTCCCACACCACCAGGTGGAAGAGGGACTTGCCGACCGCCTGCTTGCTGGTATGCTGGGGCGCACATAGCTCCGCTCCTCCGTGGGTCAAGGCGCAGGTCAGGAAGAAGCCCTCGTAACTGACGGCGCCCGCGCCAACACAAAGGTGAGGGCGGCATCCCCCATGAGAGCGCGGGGGCGGAGCTCGCCGGCCCTCCTCGCAAGCGCGCCCGGGTATCGGGACGACTGTCGAGACAGGATGCTGGGGGCACGCCGCTTACCTGGCGGCCCAGGTGACGGGCACGCGGTGGGCGGCGTAGACGTTGAAGGAGAGCACGGCGGCCACGCGTCCCGCCTCCCGGACGGGCGCGGCCCCGGCGCGGTCCTGCGGCGCCGTGTGGAAGTTGGCGTTGAAGGTGGCGCAGTACAGGTCCACCAGGTCCAAGATGGCGGCCGTCAGCCTCTCCACCACCTCCTCTGCGAGCGCCGGACGCGCGTGAGCATCGGCGGCCACGCGGAGGGAGGAAAGGACGGCCTACCTCGCTTCTCTCGAGCGGACAGCGCCGACACGTCCTGCGAAAGGCACAAAACACAAGGGCGTCGTTCGTCCGTCGGGGGGAGGCGGCCTCCGGGAGCCGGGGCGCGGCCCACCTTGAGGACCTTGGGCTGCGGGCGACACGGACAGGCGGGCAGCCCGCCCAGCGCCGCCGTCACGTCGGGCGTCTCCACCGCCGCCAGCGAGCTGCACAGCGCCTTCACCGACTGGACCAGCCGCTCCACGCGCGCCGCCATCTCCGCCTGCCGGCGAGTGCGGCGCCGCCGCCGGCGGGTAAGCCTCGCGCCCCCGGCCGCGCGCCCGGCCGCGCCCGCCGTACCTCGCACAGCACGAAGGACTCGGCCTCGTTGTGGAAGGTGTCCAGCAGCAGCGTCAGCGCCTCCCTGCGCGCAAACGCCATGGGCGCAACGTTCTGTCCGACGACGGAATACAGGCTCGCGAGCGTCAAAACGCGCCGCCCCGGCCCCAATGCGCTTGGATCTTTACGGCTCCGTTCCCGCGAGCTCTATCCGCTCCGCTTTTAGCGGTTAGGAAACGTCAAAACGTGACGTAAAATGCGTCGGAGGCCATCGATCGGTCCGGATGGCAACACGCGGCGGGCGACTGACCTGGTGACGGTCTGTTTGATGGGTCGCTCCTGCAGCAGGATGCCGTGGTTCAAGGTGGACGCCAGCTCGTCGTCCTCCTTCTGTCGAGTTCCAAAGCGCAAAGCTCGAGTTAGGCCGTCCCGCTCTCATTCCAAAAGTTACGGCGAGCTCAAACGAGGTCATTGTTGCGGCCCGACGGCTTGGGGCTCGTCCTCTATATTTTGGGGAAAGAATAACGGGGCCGCCGGCGCGTATTTGGACTTGGCGAGACCGCGCTCCATAAAGAGGTGCCCCCGAAAGGTCGCGGATGGGGGGCCGGGGAAAACCACGTCCGCATCCCATCTTACTGCTCCGACCCACGTGTCGTTTGGATGAGCGCCGCGCTTTGCTGTTGCGTGCGTGCCAACCGTGCGTGCCAGCTCCGTGTCGACAGAAGACCTCTGAGTGAGGACCAGTCGGACGTCCCGGTCGAACTTCAAACACTGCTGCGCGTGCTCCAAACCTTCCAGGCTCTGCCAGCTGCCACACAACCGGCACAATCGGCGGGAAAGCGGCGCGTGAAGAACACAAGAGGAAGTGGCCGACTCGCACGGAAACTCGCTATTGTTTCGGGCCCGACGCTTATCGCGACGCGACGCGCTTCCACGGATGAACAAAAACCCGACTGAGCGCGCGTGTGCAATTGTTACAGTATAGACCGCACGTAGCGCGTCGAGCGTGTGAAAAGCGCGCGGACTAGCGTGCGGCGCGTCTTTCGGAACCCGAGGCCGAGCCTTTGCCGAGCGGACCCGGACAGGGCCCGCTCGCCCCCCCCGCGCGGACGGGACCCCGGACCGCGCTCCGGGCCGAGCCCGGCGCAGACAAAAAAAGGGTCCCGCCCGTGCGCCGGCCAGGCGGGCTAACCGTCAGAAAAGACGAAAGGACCAAATGCGCAAGGGGCCCTTCGGACGCGCGGACCCAGAAAGAGATGGGAACGGCGAAACCAAACTAAAGAGGCATTTGGGATAGCGGAGGAAGCACATTTGGACCAGGCGCACCGGTCAAAGTTGTTACGGCAAAGGCGCGAAGCAAGGGGGTTAGGGAGCCGCCCAAGCGGTGGGACGCCACGCTTACTTTTGGAGATACTCGTCGCGCCCGCACACCTTCAGCAGGTAGTCGTCCACGTCCGAGCGGGCCAGGTCCTCCTGAGCGTAGCACAGCGTCTGGTAGATGATCAGGTCCGCCGTGGTGGAGCCTGGCCGGGGGGTTGCGGGCGGCGGTGAGCGAGCCGGCGAGCCCCGGGCGCGCGCGCGCGCGCGCGCGGCCTACCGTCGCAGGTGAAGGCCAGCGGCTCTCCGAAGCCGGCGCCGAGCACCGTCACCCTGACGGCCGGAGAGCCCGCTCGGCTCTCCGCCCGCGGCGACCACACCAGGCCGGCGTTCTCGGATCGCTCGCCGTGAGGGTACGCCGAGCGCAACCTGCGCAAAAAGCCGCGGCTGGCGCAAAACTCCACGCGCGGCGCAAAACTCGGCGCGCCCGCGGCTCGGCGGCGGCTCACTCACACATCCAGCATGTGGCAGAAGGCCGCCGCCTCCTGGTCGCGCTCTTCCGACACCCGGAAGAGCTCGCAGGCGAAGCCGGCGCTCCCGGAGCCCGGCCTCACCTGCCGACGGCCCGCGGTGAGCGCGCCCTCGGGAAAAGCCGCGCGCCCCCCGGCGGGGGTCAAAAGCCGCGAGTCGTCGCGGGCGCCGGCATCTTACCGGGTCCGCCGACACCCGCCGGCGGTTCCCGTCGCTCTCGGCGACGTAGGTCCTGGGCGGGACCCGAGGGGGGAGGGTGTTGCTCCGCGCCACGGCTTTCCCTCCTCGGTCGCGGCGGTCCGGCTCGGCCCAAGGGACTTTGGGCGGGCCGGCGTCGGGCGCGTACACGTTGATGTCGCGGGACGCCGCCGGCGTGGGATTTTCGGAGCCGGCCGCCGCCGCGGGGACGGGGTTCCGCGGAGGGACGGCGGGGGGGACGTCGTCAGGAAAAGCCCGCGAGCCTTTGGGCGAGAGCCCGACTTCCGCGGGGCCATCCAGGATGTAGAGTCCTCCCGGCGGGGCGCGGGACGGCTCCCCGGGGGGGCGTCCGGCGGCGGGGGGCCGTTTGTCCCGCTTGAGCCGGGACAGGGCGTCGTACTCCATCTGCAAGGCCTCGGCCAGGACCAGCTCCTTCCGACTCAGGCCCAGAGATTCCGGGGGGGCCCGGCCCCCGTCCCGGCCCTCGCCGCCCTCCTCGCGGGTCTGCGCCGCCGACATGGCGCAAGCGCAGCTCGGCGCTAAGGGAAGACACGAGATTAAAGAAAACAAGCGTGAGGCGGGTGGGGGGGTTGTAAGTTGCGTGACAAATTTGCATTCGTTTGGGTGTATTCCATTTGCAATTTTTTTCAATACTAAATTGTCCCTTATTGCATTCAAGGGTTAGGGTTACCGTCACAAGCATTTCAACATCTTGGGTTTAGTTCCTGTTCAAATACGCGGGCGGCGGACAACGGATGAGCTACGTGTTTGATTGGACTTGGAAATCTAATCTTGCCTTGTTAGGTTCCCCGTCCGGTTAAGCGAATTTGGTCCGAATTGCAAAGGCGGACGCCGTCGGAGATCCGGATGCCGGCGAGCGACGGCCAGTGACCTCCGAACCTGCTTTTTTCTTCTCCTCTAAAGCCAGGGCGGAAAGGAAGGAAGGAAGGAAAGGTGCAAAACAAAATGGTGACGCTCTCCCAAAGGGAAGAACGTTCCTTTTTGGTTGTTATTTTTTTGGGCGGGGGGCTCCCTGAGCACATAAAGCGGCCAAGTGTCACCTGACCCCTGCCCTGACGTTGACGCCTAGAGGAATATACAGGGAGCGGCGACCGAAGCATTTTTGCCTCCTCCCGGCCCGTGCCCGCGCGAGCCGCCGGGAGAAGACGGCCGAGGATTCCGTCTTGGCGGGAGCCCCGAACACAACGGGCGAAGCGAAGCGGAAGCGGCGCGTGAGGAGACGAGGCGTCGCTCGGGCCTCAAAGCCGGGGAGTGGACAAGTCTCCCGCGGGTGGATTTAGGGTCGCGTCTGCGGCCGGGTCTCAGCTCCTCCCTTCATCAGTGCGGCACTGATAGTACGACTGGCCGGAGGATGAAACACGCGCGACCGCGACTAAGAAAGCGGGGAAACGCGCGGCTCGTCGCTTGCTTCGGCTTTACAGGGTCAGGGAGTCGTCGCGGCTTATCTTTGATAGGCGCGCCAGTGCTGCATTTAAGTGGGTCACAGCTGCTCGGAAAGGGAGGCCCCTCCCCCTCTGCGACACCCCCCCTCCGCCATGGACGGTGAGCAGCTGGCCCAAACTTGCGAGGAAGATGTGACGGGGGCATTTATGACATCCTCGCCCCGCTGTCACCGCAGAGTGAATGACGAGGGCGAAAGAGTGCCGATGTCACGGTTCCACTTGTGGAGCAGAGCTGAATCATCATCGGCGGCTCCGATTGGCCGCTTGCGCACGGCGCAACGACACGACCCTGTCTCCGCGCTTTCGGTCCCCGGGCGAGCCAAGTTTTACAGCGGGAGCTGGCCGGTGACGTCATCGTCCGGCAACACGGGATCTTATCGTGATCCAATTTGCTGACGGGAACGCGGCGAGATTTGGTTCGGAAAAAAATCCGACCAATAATCCACCTGCACCAAAGTCCATCGACGAAGGCGAGACTCGATTGAAGCAACAGGTCCGCGCGAACGCGGATGTTGGAACTGGAGCGGACGGATTGCCACGAGACTCCAGTCTCTTTAACTTGACCCATTTTACGAGGCATTTCCAAAGCTCTGCCTTTGCTTCACTGTCTTTGTCGGGGCCAGCCCGCATGCTAACGGCGCTAAGCTAGCGGCGCGGCGCGGCGCGGCGCGGCGAGGCGAGGCTGGACCCACCTGGTTTGCTGGCCCGGCGGCCGGCCGGCCGGCGGCCCGCAGCCGCCTCAGCGCGGCGGGCGTCGTTGGCCGGCGGAGGGAGCCCTCCTCATCGGAATCGAGCTAAAGGAAAAAAACAAAACAAATCCCGTCCCATCCGAGCGAGCAGCGCATGACCATCCGCTTGGCGTATGCGGGGCGCTTGCCGGCCGGCCGGCCGGCGAACAATATGGCGGAAGTCTCTCGGCTCCCCCGGAGGCTCGGAGCCAGGCCGCAACGCACGCTCGACCGACTCGCTCTTCAGTTTGTTTTTTTAGGTGGGGCGGGTGGGTGTGTGTGTGTGTGTGTGTGTGTTGGGGGGTGATCTCTAGCCCGCCCGCCCGCAGCGAGGAGCAAGTGGCATTCGCAGTGCATTTCGAAAGGCAGGCGTGTCGTTTCCGCCAGTCGTTTCAAAGTAAGAGCAAGCTCGAGGACTTGGAAGGTTTCCCCTAAAAATGAGCTGACTGTGCGAGGGAAGGTCCATAGCGAGCCCCGGCGAATTTTCGTCTGCGTCCGGTTTCACGACAAGAACATTGGCGGTACTTCCGGTTATGTCCCTTCTTTGCTTGACTACCGGGAAGTAGATGGAGAGAAGCGTCGACATCTAGCGGCCGTGACGTTCTCATCTAAAACTTCAATTTAGATCAAATACTGTAGTTGGAAATATCAAATATTAGTTGATTTCTTGTAGAAGTCAAACTAGCCATGGGTGTGAGATAGTCTGGGATTTAATTATCAAAAATAAAATCAACAACGCATGAGGTTTTTCCGATGAAAACGAAGCAACCGCCACGTCGTCATCATGAACAAATGACAAGATTTGGATTTCGTCGCAAACACCACCATTTGGATTCCCGCAAAAACGTCAAGCGCGCAACGTTGATGCCGCGGTGGCAATCCTGTACTTCGTTGTGGCCTTTGTTCCTTTTTCCAGGTAGAAAACGTGAGCATGAACGAATGTCCCGCGAGACTCTATGAACGGGTGCCGATGTCCACGCGGGACCCCGACGACAACGGAGGTGCGTCGTCCCGACTCGCTCCGGCCCGCGCAGCCTTACGGCGGCTCCTCGTCTTTGCCGGCGCCCGACGTCCTCCTCAGGTTGGCCTTGACCTTGACGAACTCGGGGGCCGCGGGTTGGTCCCGCTCCTCTCCGCGTCGCTCCTCCGCCTCCATCTGGAAGCGCGCAAAGCAAAACCGCGTGTCCTTCCCAACCGACTCGACGGCGTCAACTTCGGGGACGGGCATCCGTCGACCGCCTCTGGCGCCGTGTGCCGCGGCGCGCTAACCGGGTGGCGCGCAAAGACTCCCTCCCGCCATGATTGACCCCAACCCTGGCGCCATTCACGGGTTCAAAATCCGATTTTGTTCAAACGCCATTCGGGCCGCTCGGGTATACGGTCTCTGGAATTTAGCCCCGCACCGCGAAGCTCGCCTTCCGCTTCTACGCTTTTGTCCGCTTGACGAGTTGGCGAGCGATCCTCTCGATTGAGTTTAGCGACCCGCGTTCGCTTTTCCCGCGGTACCTCTTGGAGCGCCCGTTGCCTCTTCCTGAGTTCGGCTTCCAGCGGCGAGATCTTCCTGCGCGCTTCCTCTTCCCGTTTCCTTTCCCTCATCAGCTGGTCGCGCCGCCGACACTCCAGAACACGCTCGAGTTCCGGCTTGTTGAGGTCCACGCGAACGGCCCCGCCGCTTCTGCGCGCGCCACGCAAAAGCCAAAGATGTCGGGGTCGCCGCGATGGGCCGCGAAGCGCCGCGATGGGCCGCGAAGCGCCGCGATGGGCGGCGATGCGCGCTCTGTCCAGCGGAGGGCGACGTCCCGCGAAGCTCGACAGCGTGCCCTTTCCTCGGACGCGACCTACCGTCTGCAGCTGCTCATCAGCTCTCTGTGCAGCTCCTGGTGACTTCGGGAACTTTTGACGGGGTTGGGGAGCTTCCTGGGCTTGATGACGTCATCCGGCTCGCAGTCCAGCTGGTCCTCCGCCGAGCGGTCGGGCGGCGGCGACGGCGCCCTTCTCCTGGCCTGAGGCCGCGGCTCGCCGGGAGCCCAAGCTGCAGCAGGGACACAAAGCCGTCCCGCTTAGGGTTAACGCCCACTTCAGAAGAAGAAAAAGACCGAGGTGCGCCGCTATCGATCGCCGGCGGAAATTTGCTAGCCCGAGGGGCGGGCAGAGGGCCTTCTTTTTTATTTTTTGCCGGCGAATCGGAACGAAACGGAAGTGGAGCGTGCGGGAAAGGCCCCAGTACGCCAGCACGGTTGCCAGCGTTGCGTGTATGGTGTGAGTGACGGGAGAGAGCGAGAGCGGAGAGGAGGCGCGCCTTTCCCGGCCCATTCCAAGCCCAATTCAATATTTCCGAATATTGTTTTTCCTCATTCCTTTCCACTTTTTTCCCTCACGATCGCATCTTTTTTTATATCCCGGGACACGAGGAAGAGTGCGGTCCGAACGCCACTGAAAGCCTCCGACTCGGAAGCGGTCGGCTCACGCGCGCGCCGCTCCTCGTTCCGCGCCGGCGCCTTTCTTTTATGAAAGCCGACACCGGCCTCCATCCGCATTGAGCCTTCTCAAAAATGGAAGCGGCGGAGAAACATGAGCGCGCCGCCGACGGGCTTCATTGTCCACCCGCACGGGTGGCGTCACGCGCCAAACAAAAGGGAGCGCGACGAGCGAGGACGCATCTTCGGCTTCAAACCGAAGTTGGAGCGAGAGCGAGCCCCGCCCCCCGCCCCCCGCCCCGACGATCTGAACGTCAGCGGAACATCCAAACATCCGGCCAATGGCTTCATCTTGCCCGCTTTCACAATTTTCCCACACAAATGCCTTGTTAACCATGCTCCGACAGTATGTCTTGAATAAAATGGTACAGGTTAGATGGGATTACATGGGGGGTGGCAGCCCCCACTCATTCGCATCTCAAATCACGGGTCTGCGTTCAAAAGAGGTTTTCGGGGAGCCCCGTAAAGCGCCAAACGGCCGGCGGTCGAGACCGGGCGCCATTTAGCGCTCCGGATGGCGAGGCGAAAACTCGCTCAAGCGACGGAAAAAACCAAGAGAGTTGCATCCGAAGCCAGGGGCGGCAACGCACCAAGGCCCTCCGCTTTGCTCGCGTGGCCTTGCGCCTTACCGCACTGAAGCAACGACGGCATGCTGACGTCCGTCCGTGGCTCCATGTCTTAACGGCGTCAGTGAGCGTGCTCCTGCTTCTTTCTTTCTTTCTTTCTTTCTTTCTTTCTTTCTTTCTTTCTTTCTTTCTTTCTTTCTTTCTTTCTTTCTTTCTTTCTTTCTTTCTTTCTTTCTTTCTTTCTTTCTTTCTTTCTTTCTTTCTTTTCTTTTCTTTTCTTTCAAGTGGGCGGGACGATGAGTGCCGGCGCCAGCGCGCCTCGGCAGGCTGGCGCTATACGCTCGTTGCTCGCGTTGAGGAGTTGAGGGGGGGGCGTTCGGAAGCCGTCGCGAGGTCCTCATGGTATAGTGTGAATTTTGGATGACGAAGACGCGTTGCGCACGCGCGCGCAGACTGACTCGGAGGTGTGCGGGGGTGAGTCGGCTGACCTGAGCGCGTCCCGCTAGCGTCGGCGTCTCGCGGCCGCTGAGCGACGTCGTACGCCCTCTGCAGGAGACAACACACAAGAGCGCCGAGGTCCCCGGGTTAGTGCGCTCACGGGAGGGGCGGGGGGCGCTCCCGTCTCCGGATTTAGCCGGCGGCTAAATCGGCGGAGCCAATGGCTTTTGGCGTCTCCTTTCCTTCTTCCGGCCTCACTCGCGCCATCACCTCTCACGCTCGCGCGCACGCACGTCACACATTTCGCTCTCACAAATCACACGCGTTCTGTAGAACTCGCGTGCACGCGCGCGCGCACACACACGCGCTCCAGGGGCTTTTGTGTCTGTGTCCGCTGAAGCGCGCGCGTGAACGGATTTGTTGTCGGTTGCTATAGGAGACGCTTCGCGAGCGCAAGCACAAAGCAAAACAACGAGGCGCCCGCTGTCGGACTTTTGGACGACGCTTTAGCGCCCCCCTTTCCCACACACCTTTCACCTTTCACCCATGTATGTGTGCGCGTTTGTATTTGGAGTTTGTGCGCAGAGCTTAATGAGACTTTAATCTGCTTTGTGTGCCCCTCAAGGTGCTTCTTGCTCTCGTCCCGCACACGCGTGCATGTGCGGGTTGGCGCGCAGTGACGTCGGCACGCCTTGAGGGCGCGGCCACGAACAGGAGTCGATGCCGACCGCGCAACTTTATGCTTCATTTCACTCTCGGCTCCGTTTTAGCGGCCAAAGACACAAGCAGCGTCATTCTTACCCTTGGCGCCTCGCAGGACGCCGCGGGCACGTGTGCCGGGCTCGGACTTCCTCTCGCGACTGACTCCCTGGCCAATGGGAGCGCCGACGGACTGCGGCGAGAACCTGACGGCAACCGGGCGGACCGCGCGAGGCGCAGAAGCGAACGTGCACGGAGACGCAGAAGATTGGACGCAAACGCAAAAGCATTTCATGCTGAACGCAAAGCGTTCGGCAGCTCCTTCCAACGCGCGCGCCTTTTGGCCAATATCTGCCCCCCCCCACACGCCCCCATCCGAAAACGGCATCCTTTGCAGCACGCACGGCTTTCAAGCGTACTTTTCCCCCGACGCTTGCACGATTGGGTGCACCGTCTCATTCGATTCCAAGTTCAGTGCGGCTCATCCCCATGACGTGTTTGTTTTTGTTGAATCCGCGCAAATCTGTGAAGGGTGAAGTGCACTTATCTCTTTTACGAGATACGCCTGCAGTTCTGACGTGCAACGCGCAGGCGCATGATATCTCAAATGGGTCTCAAATGGGACACTGGGAAAGTTGTCAAGTAAGATTTGGCTTTGCACGGTCCGCGCGAGCTACTCTCCTCTCCGGCAGGCCCGCCGTCGCGTGCTGCGCGTGAGGCCAAAGGCAAAAAGGCGACAAGCGGACGCGGGGACGGACCTTTTTGCCGTGAGCCGCTCCCATGATCCCGGCGGCGGCGGCGGCGGCGGCGGCGGCGGTCGCAGGCACCGCGCTCCGTGGCTATGCCGATTGCAGCCTCGGGCGGCGGCGGCGGCGGCTTTCGCTCCGGCGGTCTTCCTCCGCCCTCCCTCCGTGCGGCGGGCATGCGCGGGACGAAGAAGAAGGGGGCCACCTGCCCCCAGTCCTGACTTTTCCGCTCCTGCGTGCCGGGGGATTAAAGTGCTTTCAGTAATCTGCCGATTAGCTACGCGGGACGGGGCGCGTCATTCGGCGCTTTTGCTTTGCGACGGCTGCCGGGCCGCCGGGCCCGACCGGGCGGGGCGGGGAGCGTCAAGCTTTTCCAAACTCGCACAACTTTGCGACTGCTCTTATAGCCCGTTGTGACATGGTCGATTCGCTCGTCCGACTGTTATCGTTACGTCACATCCTTTGACGCGGACTCCCATCACCTCGATGATGACGATGTTGCAAATGTGCAATGTCAGGCGATGTCAAGTTCTTCGAAAACCACAATGAAACGAAAAAGGCCAAACTTTTGGACGAGCGGCGCGCCATTCTCAGACCTTTGATGCCTGCGCGCCCCCCTCCGTCGCTGCGGCCCCTCCTATTTCCCGCGCGCGGAGTGACGGAGAATGACGAATGCCCTTCCGATATCGATTCATTCCAAAGACGCGTGGCGCTATCGCACGGCCGCGAATCCGTCCGTCTGAAACGCCGCAGCCAAACGAATGGCGACCTTCGGGCCGACCGCTTTGGAGGCGGTCGCCGCGACGTCCGGGGGGCTCGGGTCGACACGCGGGTCCGCGTGGAGGAGGGGAAAAAGCGGCGGAGTCAGAAGGAGCGTTAATGAGCGATCGAGACTTTATTATAATTCTTTTCTTTTTTAGGGTCGGGGTGAGGTGACGTCCTTACTCCTTGGGCTTCTGCGCCGGCTGCACTTGTCTGAAAAGACACCGGGAAAAAACATCAGCGACAAGACCAGAAAAATCCAGTTGCGGAGGCCGCAAACGGAGAGCCGCAAAGACGGTCGGCGCGTCTCACTGGCCGAGACGGTCCGGAGCATTCAGGCGTCGCGCGAGACTCAAAACCAGGCGCGCCACAATGTTCTGCTCCGCCTCCGGCGCGAGGTCGTCCTGCGCCCGAGCGTCGTCGCCGTCGAGGGCCTTTTCGATCTCCGATTCCCGCGAAAGGGGTTCGGCTCCGCCGCTCGGGATACGCGCCGGGTCCGGAGGAGGCGGGTACACCTGCTGGACGTCTCCCGTCACGCCGGTGCTGCTGGGCACACGCGCGCACACATTTGGCCTGGCACTTTGGAAGGCGGCGCCCTTATTCTAGCGATCGCTTTTCCGAATGATCGGAAATGGTCGTCTCGCTGTCTTCCAAAATTTCGCGGTTGCTTCTTATGGCGTTCTGAAAGCGAGGCTTTCGGAGGGAGCCGCGACACTTCATTGGCACGGAGCGGATGGGACGCTTTCGCGCGCGACAGCTTGTCAAAGACGCACGCCATCGACGAGAGGGCAAACGCCGTCCCCCCTTCAGCTGTGGCCCCTCATCTCAACTCGCTCGGGGCTTTGTTCCCCCTCGACGAATTTGAAAATGGGCCGGTGGCCGGAAAGTCCAGAACGGCGGTCGTTTCACGCTCGAGTTTGCACGTTTTTTCCTCACCTGCCCGACTCCGCCGGTGTTGCGGCCTGCGCCGCCGCTCCAGCGACTGCGGCGGCATCTGAGGACAAAGGCAGACAAAGGCGTCAAAACCGACCATGGCCACTCCGTTTTCGTCCATCAAATATATCACGGAGAGCAAAATGAGCTTTCGTGGACAAGGGCAAAATTACACCCGAAACTTTTTTCCCTATTTTTTTTCTTTTTCAAGCCGACAGACGTCCGCCCGTCCACTTTGAGGCGTAGCCGGCGTCCAATATGAGGCGGACGCGCTCACGTCTAGAAAAGAGAAAGAAATGCAAAAAAAAAAAAAAACCTCACCCGTCACGTGAAGCGCAAAGAAGACGAGCATCACACCTGAAGGAGACAAAAGGGACGCGCGAGCGTGAGTCGGGCCGAGCGCCGAGCGAGGCGCCGCTTCGGCCGCGCGCTCACCGCGAAGCAGAGCCCGGGCCATGGTCCTTCCTCTTCTTGCCGCGGTCGCCGCCGTGTTCCTCGGGGGCGAACTCCCTTCCCTCCTTATACCCCACCCCGCCCCACCCCCGCACGCTATTTGACTTGCGTCTTTGCATCGTCGAGCAAAGGTCGCCCGGAGCGCCGCCGGTCGCCCTTCCCGTTCACGCGGCTCGGGAAACGGCGGCGGCCCGAGCGGACGTCGGGGGGGGCTTCGGGGGCGACTCGTCACCCTCGGGCGTTCGGCCCTCCGCGGGCCCCCCTACGCGCGCGACGGGGGCTGCCGCGGGTTGTTTGAGAGGAACAAACTGTTTGCCCGGAACCGACTCCGAACTTCCTGGAACACGGTCAACAAAGGCGGCGTCGGGGCCAACAGAGCGCACGAGCGCCAAACAAACCGAAGGGCCTCGGCGTTCTCGCTCGACACGGCGAATGGGAGCGCCACGCAAAATGTCTTACTGGACGTTCCTTCCGCAGGCGTATCGCGTGTTGCGCGCCGACGGCCGGGAATACGTCACGCTCGGGAAAACGTGGCGCCGGCGTTCAGCCGGAATTGCTCGGCGTCCGGCTCTGGCGGCGTCGCGGTTGAAGCGAAAGCCCGGCGGCTACGAAGGAGGCGATCAAAACGCTCAAAAAGACATCGAAATAAATCAGACCGCTAAAGGCGCTTCAACGGCATCGTTGGAAGAGTCCGTCAAGAAGGCGGCTCGGAACAAAGCCACACTTGACTAGAAACTTTGCTTCCTAATCTCCCCAGACAACTGTCTGAAAGCTTCCGCGCCGCGGAGGTGGGAAGGTCCCGACAACTTTCATGGACTTGCCCCCGCACGAGGCGGCCCGGTGCCCTTTTGCACAAGAGCGCGCCACGCCGACCCCACGCAAAGCGACTCCGGTCGGACCGCGGACGGAAAGAAAGACGAGGAGATACGAGGAAAGACGAGGAAGGGCGAAAGTGGCCGAGAAAGGAGGGAAAGGCAAAGGAAAAAGCCAGGGGAAAAGAAAGGCGAGCGAAAAAGGCCAACGGCGACAAGGCGAAGCCGGGAAGCCACGGCGGCCAGAAAGAGAAGCAGCTTGGTGAGCGGTTCTTTTATTAGGCGGCCGGGAACAAACGGCGACAATAAAAGAGAGCGCAGATGAGTGGCAAGCTAGCGTCTACAAGTAGCTCAAGCACTGCACCTGTCGCCACGTGCGAGCGTGTGTGTGTGTGTGTTTAGCTGACAAGGCCGTCCGTCCGTCCGCCCGCCCGCCCGCCCGCCCGCCCGCTACTGCTGCTCCCGGTCCGGGGCGGGCTCGGCGGCGGGCCCGTCGTGGCCGGGCGCCGACATCTGCATGAAGAGCTCCCTCAGCTCGGCCATGTCCTCGTCGGGCGACGGCGGCGGCCGACCTCCGGGGCGCCGCTCCCGCTCTTGGATGAAGTCCCACAGGCGCACGCTGTTCATGAACTGCGGGAGGGGGGGGACGGCGTCAAGAGGGGCGCGCGTCAAGCGGGGCGTCGCGGGCGGCGGCGCTGACCCGGATGCCGCCCTCCGAGCTCAGCTGCTTGCGCGGCTTGTCGGCCTCGGCCAGGCTCCCGTCCGGGAAGGCGTGGAGGTATAAGCACTTGCCCCCGAAGGGACACGAGCCGCGGCCCTGGTCGAAATACTTGCACGCCTTCTTGCTGCGCGCGCGCATTTGCCGTGAGCCCGCGAGCCCGCCCGCCCGTCCGCCGGCGGCGGCGGCGCGGCCCGGCCTCACCTCACTCCGGACTTGAAGAGCTCGATGAGGTTGTCCTTGTCCTCCTGCTCCTCCACCCAGTACCCCGAGGGGATGACAAACTCGGACACCACGCGGCACTCCGGGCACGACCTGACGGAAGACAAGCGCCGTCGTTTTCATTGTGGCCGTCCGCAACTTTTGTCGCCATTTGGCGAGCGTGTTTTTCCGAAGGCTCGGCAGGAACCCCGGCAAACGGCCAGTGAATTTCGGCGCTTTAAAGGAGCTCTGGCGAAGTGGGCGAGGAGACCGAGGGCACAAGGACCCTTCGGGGCATCTTTTTGGGGCGACGTCAATTTGCCGAAAAAACCCGAGCGGGCCACGAGCTCCAACCGCCGCCTCTGCATGTAACGTCCTCAAAGGACACGAAGAAGGCGGCGGTGACAAGCAGGATGATTTGCCAGGACTATATGAGTAGGCCGTAGCCAAATTCCACGCAAAGCGAGCCGACGGACAGCGTCGCCTCAAAAGACACCTCGGGATGGGCGGTCATGGCGAGACGCGACGCACGGTGAGCCGCGCCTTCGTGACGAGGCTCAGACCCGGCCTACGTCTCGCGCGCCCCCCTTCCCCGCGCCGAACGCCGGCGGGCCTCACTTGATGATCTTGTTGCTGAAGTTGCGCGTGCAGCGCCATTGTCGGATGCACGCCAGGCAGAAGACGTGGCAGCACGAGGACAAGATCCCGAAGCGCCGCTCGGACAGGACGGCCTTCTGCACCACCACCTCCATGCAAATGGAGCACACCTCACCCCCGGGGGAAAAAACGACGACAAAAAAGGCATCACGGAGCGTTTCGGGCGAGCGGGCGCGAATGCCGAGCCATACCTTGTCCTGGCTGAGCTGCGCGGCGAAGGCCGTCTCCATGTCCGTCTCGAAGGCCAGCATGCACATCTGCGCGCAGAGCGACATCAGCGCCGGCCGGGCGGGCGGGGGCGCGGGCGTCACCTTTTCGTGGGCCCGCCGATGCTCGGCGTCGTGCGGGTGCAGCACACGCAGCCGGCACACCTCGCACCGGTCGCCGTGGAGATAGGGGCAGCCGTCCTCGTAGAAGCAGCGGCCGGCGGCGGCGTAGGGACAAAGCTGGGGAAAGTCCCGGTAGGCTCCGCCCATCTGAGAAGGAGCTGCGCTCGCCCGACGGCGGAGGCGACGCGTCAGCGCCGGACGATAAGACGCTCCGAGCCACCGCGGCGCGTGTCGGCGCCCTACCTTGTTCGGGCGCGGAGGCTTCCAAGCCCGTCCTGATGGCGTCCACGTAGGAGTGAGGAGACGCGGCGGGGACCTCGGGGCCCGGGCTGACTGCCGCGCCCCCAAACCCGCCGTCCGGATGCCCCGCTGAGTCACACGCGTGCGCGCCAATCAGCTAACGTCGATTTTCCGGGGTGGCCGCGGGCCGACGACGTTTGCCGCCGTTCGACAAAGTCCAGCTTTGGAAGACGCCTGACGCCGGTTGCGGTGCGGTCACGCGACCGGGCCGCGCTTCCAAGCTAATCGCAATGCATATGAATAGCGGTCAATTCCATACAGACTTTGACCATCGGTGAAGCGGTCCGCTACGTGTTCCTCGCATATGCAGGGAAAAGCTTCGACTGGGAATATATTGTAAACGTCGACTTTTGCTATTCGGTCCCAGACGGCATCGCGCGGCGCAACGCTTTTAACGAACGCAGCGTTAAATACACGAACCCGTGTCGTATGTGTCCGTGTTAGCGGCCGTTGAATGCGTGTCATATTTAACAAGTGTATTTTTTTCTTAACTTTGACTCGAGATGAACCCTAACCCTAACCCTAACCCTAACCCTGTGCGTGGCATGAATCCACATTCGCTTAGTACTGAAAGACATGCCAATAGAACGAGCTTGTCGACGAATTTCATAATGAATAGATGAGGAAACAAGGTCATCACACCCAAGGTTAAGGTATAGATTGAGGAATAAGAAATAATCAGACCAGCGTCACTTGCGTGCAACTCTTGTAAATAGAGTACACGAAGGCAAAAAGTTCAAATTGGCAAACACTGGTCATTCGGCCGGTAATTGGGCTAGCTGATTAGCCAGCGAGGCCCTGAATTAGCATGCTAGCACAAGGCTTTTGCTTTAAAGTCGGCCCGTGCCCAGTTGTGTGTGTGTGTGTGTGTCCTTGTTGACCTTGGGCGTCCCTCATTGGCTTCCTGGCATCAGCTCTGACAGAAGCGCCGCCCCGTGGACCCGCCTTGCTCTCTGAGGCTCCGCCCCCTCCCCTGTAGGACGGTTTGACGTGGTCGTACCTGCGCACGTAAATGCTCGCGTGAGAAACTTGTCCAGGCGCCCTTCAGAAATGACGCAAACGGCGAGGCGAGAGCGCCTCGGGCGGGGACCCGTAATAACGGCGGAGGCGTTTTCACTGTTTGCGAGACTGTGACGTTGAAAAGGTGCGACCTGCAACGTTCCCCGTAGGCGCACACTCCCCTCTGGTAGAACTTGCAGATGGTGGAAGGCTTGCTGCTGGACGGGTCGTGGGAGAACATGCAGCGGCTGCCCTCCCGGCACACGCCGTGCAGAAAGTACCTGCCGGCCCGACATCAAATGTGAGCGACTTGCGCCGGCCGTCTGACTCCGAGGCAAAAACGTTTGTTACTGATGACTTTCTTTTCTATGCCGTAGGGCTTTCCTAAACGTGGAAAGACGCTAATTAACTACTTGCAACTAAACTGGTAACATTCCTCTTAGAAACACTGCAGGGACTTTTTTTTTTTTCATAAACCAAAATGGTTTGCTCCGCTTTTAGGTCTGCATCAAGGTGCAAAATGCAAAAACATCACATCAACGCTTCCAAAGTAACAACGGTGAGCCTACGACAGATTGCTCCCGTTTTACTTTTGAACGTGGGCCTGACATCTTCTGCTGAGTCATCACAGGCTCTCCGACAACCGGAAAATCTTGTAAAATCCCAAAGTGTTTCGACCGAAGAAAGGTACGTAGGTCGCAGTTAAAATATGATTGATTTTGATTTGGGTGCGCTTTATAAATTTCAATGATAAACAATTCAAAGTGTCCCTTGCATCCTTTCTCTTTTTTGGGGGGGCCCTTGGAGGAACATGTTTCAACCCCTGTGATCTAAAGCAGTGGTTCTGGACCGTTTTTCAGGGACGAATACTTCTACGGCCAAGTACCCCTTAAGCAGCAAAAGGACTAACTCAACTTAACCCTTACCCTTTAGAACACTTCAAGCTTCATTTGTATTGGTCCGCCATAAAATGTCCCCTTTTGGATCATAGAAGAGAAATAACTTAATTATTCATGAGTATTTCTCCGCAAAAAATAATCAACAGCAAGAGGCGGCAAGGGACGAGATGGGCCGAAGCATTCTCGCATGGGGGAGAACCTGGGTTTTGAAACCGATGCAATTGAATAAACTACAGAACGTACAAAGTCTTATGAACTTTTGGAATTTTCCCCTTACACGGAATTCATTATTTTTGGTTTGTTTTATTGAACCTCTCTTGGAGTTCCTTCAAGTATCCCGTTAGAGAAGCACCGATCTACTGTAAAGGTGCTCTTCACATTTTTCTTTCTGTCTCCTCAACTCGCCTGGGGTCACTCCTGTTTGGAAGCTAGATCTCGATTCTGACAAACAAATGTGTTATAGCTTTGAGTTAGCTTCTTGGTTTGGAAGTGCGTGACGTTGGCGCATCTACGTGACGTCACGTTAGATTTGAAAGCACTATTTATTTTGTTTTCAGATCATAAATTGATTTTTTTTGTACGACGACATTCTAATAAGCAATGATTTGACACCAGTCGGGACACGGACTGACTGAAGGTGCAAGAAAAGCGTAGCCCGAGAAGGATACCGCTAAAAACATTAGCATGAGGCTAAAACAGACAAACAAAACGGAGACAGACAGACCGAGAGATTGACTGACAGACAGAGGGGAGGCCGGCCAGTCGGACATACCGGCAGGTGACCTGTTTGGTGCTCATCTTCCCCGCGGGGCTGTCAAATGTTTGCTAGGGCCAGCTCCGTTAAGCTAGCTAGCTAGCGTCAACTTGTGTGCCCGTTTGACTGACAGCGGCGTTCCGCGCTAACTCGTCCGACTCGCAAACTTGTCCGTTTTGCAAATACGTCCGGCTAGAAAACACGCTCCTGCTCGCCAAAACAGGGTTTAAAAGATGGAATACATCGAATTGACCTTGTTGTATAGTTCACAACTTACGTACTCATAATTGATATTTGATTCAAACAACAAATCCCCTCATAAAATAGAAGATAAAAAATGGCTCATTCTATGTTTTTTTTTCCTGATTTAACACATTTTTTACTGACTCGTTTAAGAGAAGCACACAAATGAACGCCATAGGTACTCGTGATACGGTAAATGCTCGGCGTGCTACATTTATTGAGTTGAGTAATCGTGTTCGCCTTGGGTGAGGCGGAGGGAGTTGCTGTTGCGTCTATCTGTGTTTGCGTAAACATTTAGGGTTCAGGGGGTCAGGTTGACCGTGCGTAGGCCCAATGCGCCTAAGGTCCCGAGAGACTTGAGGTGGGCTCCATCCGGAGGTTTACGGCACCCTTGTAGTCCCGATCGGTCTCCCACCCGATTACTGACCAGAACCGTCCTTCTTAGCTTCCGAGATCGGCTGGTTCTCCTCATTTTAACTTCTTTACTTGCTCCACACGTCTAAAGCGGCCACTAGACACTATTATACACGAAGACAACTAATGCATGCAGAACTTTTGGGCGGCCCCGCCTCCGCCCCCCTCCCCGCCGGGCCCTGGCAACTGGCTTCACTTCCGGAGTCCGAAGTCCGGGTCCGAAGTCGGGGGCGAGCGCGATCATCATGGAGCTCGGAGACCTGCTGCGATTCTCCCACTGCGGGCGGACCGTGTTCACGGCGGCCGACGCGTCGCCGACGCCGGCGGCCCGGCGCTGTCCACAGTGCGCTCGGGAGCCGAGCTTCTCCCTGGCTGAGGCTCCGGTGCGCGTCCGCTCGCCGGTTGTGGACGGACACCGCACCAGCTGCTGCTTCCTGCTCGCTTCGCCCGGCGGCGCGGACGGCCTCAGGTGAAATCGGCAACTGCAACCACACCGGCAATCTGCGGCTTCCAACTCTAGTCGCGGCAACCGTTTCTCGTGTGTCCTCAGTGAAGAAGCCGAGTGCGAGCTCCATGTTGGCATCTCCAACTCTCGAGGTAACGCCCACGATTGCCCATGATTCGTGCACTTGAATTAACAGTGGTGAGCAGTCCGCCCTCAGCAAAACCTCGCTGGCTTTTTGACTTGTAGTGGATGCGACGGATAACTTGTGGTCGCTTGTGCATTTTGTTTTACGTCATCTTCACTTGAACTTTTCTGTTTTCAAGCGGTTAACACAATAGATCGGGGCTCGCCAACCTTTTGAAACCGAGAGCTACTTCTTTGGTACTGCAACAACTGATTGCGCGTCATGAACGACGTCGTTAATTGCGGTTTCTGCTTGGCCGCAGGTGTGGTGTTAAGTTACACGGAGTCGGGCGTTGTGCGGCAGCGGCGCGGCTGGGAGCAGAGCGTGGTCGTCCCCCTTGTCGCCCCCGGTAACCGCATCCCAAACTGGGACGCGCGGCTGGACCGCTTTGCCGCAACGGACACGTGGACGGCGGAGAGGTAGCCGAGAAGCGGTCCCGCGGCGATCGCCGCCACGTGACTGACGCGCGTCCGTGCGCGTGCAGGTTCGAGGAGCAGAGGGAGTTTGGTTCTTGTTGTTACGGTTTCGCTCTGGGCTTCATCAACCAGCTGATGATGTCACAGGGGAAGCAGCCAATCACGAGGGAGCGTTTCACCTCCGACCTGGTGCTCCCCCGGCTGGAGGCGGCCTCCAGGTATCTGGCGGTTTCCCGTCACGTCCGTCGTCACGGCTACTGGCTCGCGTGAGTACGGGGTCGCCGAAGGCGGCGCGCCGGTGCCGGCCCGTCGCCGTGGCAACATAAACGCAACTCGATGGAAACTTGACACGTGGGTGCGCGCGTGCGTTGCAGACATGCGCTTGACGCACGAGATGGGACAAACGCACTTTGAAAGCGCACGCGCCACACCCTGAGCGAGACCCCAGCATGACTGGTTTCATCTAAGGTCATAAGTAACCAACGCAAGTGAGAACGCGCACGCGGCGGCCACCCGAACGAGCGGGAAGCGATGTCGGAACCCGCTCGGCGTGACGCACGATAGGCCTTCCCGTCTTCGGGCCGAGCGAAACTAGACACCCGAGGGCCACCCTTCTTCCCGCGCAACCCGATCGGCCGCCGGGGTCAGGTGACGCCGACGGCCCAACCTGACAAAAGCCGCGACCGGGCGCCGCTGCCCGCCCGCGCCCATGGACGAGCCCGGCGTTATCTGCGTGCAGCACCGATGCCTCGCGGACATCTTCTGCTTCTCCGTGCCTTTCGCGTGTCCGGCTTGCGGCGAGCGTCTGGCGGGAACTCGCCTGTGTCGAGCGCCGGTCAGCATCCCCGACCCGCTCGCGGACGGACACAAGACCGCGTGCTGCCTCCTGGTTGCGCCGGCCCACGGCAACGGGTATGTGCGCGCGGGACGGGACGGGATGGGGCCAGACGGCCAACAGCGAAAAATCTTTTACGCTCGTTATGTTGCGCGAGGAGACTTTTTTTTTTTTAAAGGAGTCTTCTGTCAGAAATGCGAATAGCAATGATTGTTTGTTTTCCAAATGTTTTACCGTCCCCCCAAAAAAAGCGAGAAGTAGCCAAAATTGTTGTCTGTGTGTGTGTGTGTGTGAGAGGGGGGGGGGGCAAAAAAGAGGAATATCGTATACCGAATAAAAGTCCACAAATAGTTGACCTCAGTCTCAGTTGGCTGGCAAAAAGCATTTCACGTGTCCTTCGTGGGAACGGAAACAAGGCGAATATCAGCAAGGATGGTTTAAAGTTACATTCCTCCATACATACCGTATATGAGGGGGAGCTTCTCTGGCTAACGGGGGTATAGCATCCTCCCGAATGCGCCGATACGTAGGGATTAGCGACACAACGTCCGCTGTCCTTGGCGGAGGTAATGACGGCGATATTCTTCAGAGGCTTTGACGGCAAATCTGAACTTCACACGGGAATATCCAACACTTCAGGTGGGCTCCGAATCAACATCAAGACGGCGACGGATCGGTCGCCGCTGAAGGTCTCGGTACGCGTGTGTGCGCCCGCGTAGGCGTGGTGTACAACTACACGGGGACGGGCGTGCGGCGAGACCGGAGCGGCTGGCGCGCTTGCGTGAGCGTGCCGCTGGTGAGAGCCGACACCTTCCACCTCCTAGCCCAGTGGGACCAGTACCTGGAGAGCTTCTCGCGCGGACCTCTGTGGGACCCCACCTGGCACAGGTACGCGCGCGCACGTCCCCCGAAAGAAAATGCGACCGTCAAATGTGGTCCCCGATGCTGCCGCTCCATGGGAAGGGGCTCCCGCGGCCAGGGAACGCTACAGTTCCCGGCAAAGGCTTTTCGTCCCGAGAAAAGAAAGAAAGAAGGCCCGGGGCTATGGTTTCGTTCCATGTAAAGGTTTTAAGAGAAGGTTGGCAGTCCCTAGTCTCGCCCTCATGTTGACAAATTGGGCTCCTCCCTTTTATTCGGGCTAGTCGCAAGCGAAGTGTCCCGAATCCCAAGAGAAGGAAGGCTCTTGTCCTGAAATAAGCTTTCCATGCCAAGTGGAGGTTCTCATCACAAATCACGTTGCTACTGGTCTATCGAGGTCTTCATATTTCCAAGGGAAGGTTGTACTCCCGAATCAGGGGCCCCGTCCCAAATCGAGTTGTCGTCCTAAGAGACAGTACTCGGAGTACTTTGATGCAGAATGCGTTGCCTTCGTTATAAGGCTGATACAAGGCTTTCGATTTTTTTTGCGGGCCCAGACACATTTGTTTGGTTTTTATCCTGAATGACTCTTTCAACATTTTACTGTCGGCTCTAGCGCCAAGTGAGAGCCCTAGTGCGCAGACAGAGCACTTGTCTAAATGGACCAAGTGACGGTTTTACTCGTCAGTCTGCGACTGTAGCCCGAAGAGAGGGGTACACACCCAAGGGAAGGTCCTTGTCCCAGGTGGAGTTTCCAGTCCCCGATGTTGCTTGTGCGTGTGTGCCAATGTCAGTTTCTGCGAGGACGCTCACAACTGCCTGACGTTCTGCGTGGAGTTTGTCAACAGCGCGTTGGCGGCCGAGGGCCTCGGCGGAAGTCGCCTGAGCAGAGACGCCTTCACGCGAGCTTGGATCGCGCCCGCCCTGAGCCGAGCGCGCAAGTACGCTGCGCTTCGTCGACACATCCGACTGCGCCGATTCTACGTGGCCCGCGGACGGACGGCCACGTGACGGCTTCCGCGCGTTCACGTTGCACTTTGCCTTTGGTCCGCGCAAGCGGCAAATGTGAAATTAAATCACAAAGTCCATCCATCTTTGTTTATCTGAGTCGCCACAAGCACGTTCGTTTTGAACGGCGTCGGGGCCGTGGGCGGGTCTGGGCTCCGCGCTCTCTGAGCGATGAGCTGCCCGCCAGGCAAAACCAATTTGACCTCTTTGTTTGGTCCGGCCGTGCGTTTGCGAAGGAGAAGCGGAACGATTTTCGCTCATGGGCATTCAGCCCACTGGCTTGTTGGAGCTTCTCCACTTTCGGGCAGCAGGGTACAGCGGCGCTCTCTCTCGACGGCCGAAGGGCCTACCGAACGATATTAATAACGAGCGAGCTACGAGTTGCATTTGGCGACGATGAGGACGGGTGGCGATAATTGAGTGCCGCTAAGATCGTCAATGGTCGACGGTAAGAAATCCATCCGCTTTCCAGAGCCCTCGTCGTCATGCGGGTCGCCGGCACGCTGGCGCCCAACGCGGCCGTCTCCGGGCAGCAAATTGAGCCGGTTGCCAGTCGATCGCACGGGACACAATGACCGCACGCACCTAAGGGCGATCCGTGTATATGGGAACGGAGGAAATCCGAGCCCCCGGAGTAAACCCACGCGGGCGTGAGGAAAAGACGCAAACTCCACACGGGAGGGCCAGAGCGGCAATCGAACCCGAGACCTCAGATCTGTGAGGCGCCCGTGCTAACTGGTCTTCTGCTGTGCGAAAAGGGCACTCGGGGAGAGGCGGAGCTTTTGCGTTATCGTATAATATCCAAAATGATCAAATCTATGATATTTTAGGGGCCGGGGATTCAAATCAGTAATTCAGCTCGCCTCCCTCACTACCACCATCAGCGTCATCATATAGACAGAACACACACACCGGTCAAGAAACTGTCGTGGGCAAGGGTCACAGGGTCAATCTAAAACGAAGGAGAGATAGGCAAAACCGGGGTGAGGGCTTTTGTTCTTTCTTTCTTTTTTTTTGCAGCGACCAAGAAAAAAAGAGGAAAAGAAAAATGTCCCGGCGGTTTCCTGGTTTTTCCCCGGACACTTTTTTCGGTGGCACCGCTTTGACCGCGTTTTTCAAAGCTAGCGAAAAGCTAACAGCGGGCGGCACGCAAGCGGGATCGACGCCGAGTAGCTGACGAGGAGGCAGACGCGCGGCCGCCGAGCGTCCCAGGTGGTCGTCATGCTGGCCGACTTTCGGCCGCCCCGGCGCCGCCGCCGCGTGGACGAGGAGTACGCGGCGCCGCTCCCCGTGGGGCCGACCTGCCGCTTCCGGGCGGATCTGGTCAACCGACACGTGCTGGTCACGGAGCCGGAGCACGTCATCCGCATTTATAACCAGGTGACATTTCTTCTCCGCGACGTTCGGGAGCGAGTGTCTCGCTCGTGTTCCGCTTGTCGGTGTCGACTCGTGTGCAATTTATCGCTCGTCAAAGCAGCGGAATCGAGATTTCAGATTAGACGTTTGCCTTTAGCCGCCTTTGTGAAGTGGACATATCTCACAAAATAAAATGGACTCGTTGTTGCCTTTGTGAAGTGGACATATCTCACAAAATAAAATGGACTTGTTGTACGTGGAGAGAATCTGCCTCCCCACGACATGCCAAATGAAACATTCGTCACCTGACTTGAAAATAAAAATAACCTGTCCTGTAAGGAACACTGGGTTACCTAACCCTTGCAAATGTCGAGTAGACGGTTAGACCGTTTTTGTTGTTGTCGTTCAGGGCTATTTCGGAAAAGGTGTCCTGTCCAGAGCCCGACCAGAACGTGGCATCTCTGATCAATGGCAGCGTGAGTTGAAGTTTGACCTAGAATAGTTGTAAGTTAACACAGGAATCTTTTTTAACTCTTTCTTTTTTTTTTGGGTGGGGGGGTTGTGGTTTTTCTCTTGCAGAACATGAAGGCTTCCTACTTCCCGTCGTCACACAAGCCAGGTGAGTGACATCGCTTCCTTTCCCCCCTCATACGCCGAAGCCTGTTCAACGCAGTAGGAGTCTTTGACCGTCACAATTTGACTCAATACTGAATTTTCAGTGTTGAGCAAAACGGTCAGTATTTTCCATTAAAAAAAAAAAAAAAACAACAGCTGGAATCCCCACAAAGAAAAAGACGAGTGGCGCCACTTTCTTTACGACGCGGAAGGAGTCGTCAGCATTCATGACAGAAGGCCGAAAAGCAGATTGAGGACTCTAAATTACGAAGACGGCGGCAAGGAGCGCCGCCGGACACGGGTTCCGTTTGCTCCCACAGGTATGAGGAGCTGCTGGGGCGGGCCGAGTCGGCGCTCCTCGCCGAGGGCCTGTCTCAAGCGGCCGTCAATCAAACGCTACTTGGACTGCGTCGGCCCGTCCGGGCGGACGAGCTGCGGCGGGAGGCGGAGCGCGGGGACCGACGGCGACCGGGCGCCGACCTCGGCCCTGACCCGGAAGCCGCGCCGAGTCAGAGCTCGGTCTGCGAACTCGGTCCCGGCCCGAGCCCGGGCCTCAGTCCGGACCCGGGATCTGACTCTGGATCGAACACCGAGCCGGATGACCCCCCTGTCGTTCCGGGTCCCGGTTTTTTGCTTGTGACCTCTGCCGGCGACCCCGTGAGTCGTGTCCCCCCCCACACACACACACACTTCAGTTTCAGTTCATGTTTGACGAATGTTGACGGTTCTCAAATGGAGCTTTTCCCTGTCTGCATTGTTTCAGGATCCGGCGGAGGCTCAACAGCTCAGACGAAATCCTTTGCGGCTGACGGAATACCTCCAACTTGGCCTGGAGGAGGTCTGGTCCTCAAACTTTGTGTCGCTTTTTCTTTCATGTCAACTGATGGATGGCACTTGGGTTTGACTCAACACTCCAGTAGCCATCGCGCAGTCTGACAGTCCGTCTCTCTGCGTGCATGCCTGCAGGCCTTCTTCCTGGTTTACGGTCTCGGTTGCCTGTCTGTCCACCTGCAGCAGGTACTTGTCTTGTCTGCTTTTGCCATATGCGAGTTTTTTCCTTTTTTTTACCCCACTCGTTTACTTAGTGAGCAAATACGCAAGCGTGCAGCATAAAAGATAACATGAAATGCGATATCCCCACACCCTTGCCCCTTTTCTTTCACCGGTGTTCTTTCCTGTTGAACTTATCAGAAAAGTTCTGCGTTGAATTGACTGGTAATGTAAAAAATACTTTTTTTTCACTACTTCTACTTAAAGGGGAATGAAAAAGAGTTTTGTTTTGTTTTTTAAACCCAAAATATGTACCGGTGCCAGTCAAAGACAAAATTCTAGTGAATAGAGATGAACAATTCAATGAAAATAGGCATGTTTGCGTAATAGAATGCAATTTTGAAATGGCGTGAGCTGCAGCGTGTGTGTGTGTGTGTGTGAGAAGGGGTGGAGGGGACTCCGATTTATTTGTACGTTTATAATCTGACTGAGGATTTGCCGATTTATATTTTGGCCCTACTCGTGAGGTTCGTGAGTGTGCGTGCGATCGTGTGTAATATCGCCCAACGGGTCGGCCGCCTCAGCTAGATGGCGATCGATGATTATTGTCTTTCCACTTTGCAAAACGCAATACTGTATTAAGAGCGACTGGCGCATTTCGACGAGCGCCGGCTCACGCGACGCATCCTTCCATCAGCGACGAAACCGTCTGCCGCAAAATGTCAGCTCAAATTCCTACTTTTCTTGGGGCCTGACTGAGATTAGCGTGTCCTCCTCCCCCCACCAGGAGCCGCTGTCAATCACGCAACTGTGGAGGCAGTTTGTGGCGCTGCGTCCCGACTTTGTCAGCTTGTACGCGGCCTACCACCACTTCCGAAGCAGGGGCTGGGTCCCCAAAGGGGGGAGCGGCGCCAAGTACGGCGTGGACATGCGTGAGAAAAAAAGCGGCTGCGGCGCAATGTGCGGAGGACCTCCAGTCCTGCGCCGAACGTGACCGGTGGCTTTTTTTTTTTTTTTCTCTCCCAGTCTTGTACAGGAAAGGTCCTCCCTTCTACCACGCCAGGTACACACACAAAGTCACGAGAAGGAAAGACGCGCAAAATCGTCGGTCGCTACAAATCAGTCGGGCAAAAAATCGACTCTTGTTGCGCCTTGAGCGCCCAGCCGCGGGGAGCGCGGCTCTGCCCAACCCTTTGGCTAGCATGCCGTATTTGGCCCTACAGTCTCAAGCGCTTGCAACGAGATGATGCGTGCCAGGTCGCAAACCGGTAGGAAGACGCAGCGCGAGAAAAGGTCACCGCAACATCGCCGCCCAGCTCGCCCGCTGTAACTCACCGGGGGGTCGATTTCACTTTTATGGCTGCCGATGTGACTTTGAAGCGAAAACCAAAATGTCCTGGAAATGGGACGGACACATTCGAATCATGCGAATGTACACGATATAAATGTCCTGCTTCTTTTCTGGGCTTGTGCACTCAACGTGCAACCGTCATATAGATGACCTGCAAACGCGGACGCCATCTTGTCTAGCGTCTGCCTTTGGTTCACACGTAGCTACCCGACCGGCAGCCGGCGATCGGCGTCTGGCAAACCCAAAGGGGCGCTCCCACTTTTTCCCACATGGGCTTTGTTGTCATCTCCTACTAGACCCTTTATCTGCAGAAATTCAGCGCTGTAGTCGGCTTGCTTTGAGGGGTCTTCGGCTAGCAAAGTCTTTTTTTTACCCCAAAGGTTCGCCGGGCCCCGAAACGCAAGCTCAACATTTTGTTCAGTTTGTGACTCCGTTGACTTGCCGTTTGTCTCGCAGTTATTCAGTGGTGGTGGAAAAAGTGGCCGAGCGCTTTCGGGGCGCTACGCTGCGTCCGTTTTCCTGGCGTTCTCTGGCCACTTTGAGCAGAATCACCGCCAACGTTTCGAAGGTTTGTCCCCCGGCCGCCGTGGCGGCGCGTCATGGAAAAGGCCAAAGTTGAGCGTTGGCGGCCTCGCCCGCAGGAGCTTCTGCTGTGTTACGTCATCCATCCGGCCGACCTGTCTGAAGCGGAGCTGGACTCGCCCGCCTGCCTGAGCAGGCTGAAGGTTCAGGTGACGGCGCGCGCCTCTCCGACCCGCTCGGCTTCGTGAGCATACGCTCCGCTCCGCCCGGCGAAATTCTCTTCGCCCTCTCTTGCCGACTCTCCGGCCCGGCGTGGCGTATGCTACGACGTGGGATGGCCGAAAGGATGGTCGCACCCGCACCTCGCGTCCAATTTTCTAGTTGTAGTATACAGTACGCACGTACGGTTGCTGCTACTTGAATTTTCATCTCTGGAGGGAGTTGTGGAATGTAAGCGCCGCAATCAACGAGGGACCGTTTGCGTCGGCCTCGTGAAATGGAGATTATTTTGAACGGCTGCGGCTATGTTCCGTACCGGCGCTACCCGCGGATGAGTCACGTTGACTAATACCTTTTGGAATCCTCTAAAGTGTTCAAGGAAGGCAAGCGGCCACTCATCGTTTGCTCTGGTGCCGGTTCCTCCTCGAGCATGTGCGAAGCTTTTCTCAAGATGCGCTTCTTGTGACGCAACGTGGTTGCCGCATGTGTGCGCAGGACGTCATGGTCAGCAGGTGGGTTTCCTCCAAAGAACGTGCTGAGCAAGAAGACATCTGATTGACTGGCAGTCAAACCTCTTCGTGAACTAACACGGTGCCTCTGCTTTAGAGATCATCTATTTGAGGGAAATCTGAAATTGACAGAGGTTTAAGCAAAAATCAACATGAATATTATCTGCATTTATTTAATGACTTATTCAGTGAGAAAACTTGGGGACGTAAGTCCCAGGTCTAAATGTTTCTTTTCTTCCGGTGTTGTGCAGTTGTTTTCTTCTACGCGGTCCGCGACAATATTGTGCGTTTGTCAAACTGCACTGTGTTCCGTCACGTATGTCAATGTCTTACTTGCAATGTCCTGATGGTTCGAAAATTAAGCAAGTGCTCAATACAAAACCTGCAACCCTGCCTATAAGCGAGGACAATTAAAAGTTTTAAAATGCTATCATATCTTGTATTGTTTAAATTGAGAAATTTAAGTTAACTGCGTAAGCCAGGTGTCATCGTTCTTGCACCCTGTCTTTACACAGTTCATTTGAACATTAATATCCCCGCAACGTGGAAACAAACGCATTTAGGAGAATCGCTGTGAAAGACTATTAAAAACGGGACCTTGATTTGGCAGTCAATTTGATGAGTCCATTTTTTTAAATTATAAAATCTGTAATATCTACATTTTAACGCAAGCTGACTTATTACGCCCCGCCAGCAGAAATGGTGATCCTGGTCAGAAAGTAAAAACCCTGCCACAGTTTGGCTTTAGCCACTGGTGTTTCAAATCCATTTGCACTCAAATGGGCTATTGACTTACCTGTTGAATGAAAACGTGGTTAAAGTCTAACTAGCAGGGTTTTTACTTTCTGGACCCGATTTCCCCTGCTTTATCCATCAGGAGCAAGCGCTTAAAAAACGTGCGCTCAATCGTTTGTCATATACAGAGCGAAGCAAACCAGGACAACAATAAACAAACGCATTCAAATTGACCCGGCGATCACGCCTCCATAATCTCGTCTCGCGATAACTCCCCGCGCCATCGCAAGCGCCACAAGTTGCGTCGAGCGGACGACGGGGAAGCGGACAGCGTCAACCTCGGCGGCGTTTCACACTTTATTGTTGCCGTAGCGGCCGACGACGAGCTGAGTGGCGAGGTGGGGACCGTCCCGTCCGCTTAACGAGTTCGCCCCGGGCCGGTAATACGCGCTCAATGCGCTCGCGTTGCCAACTAGCATGTAGTTAGCGCCTGGAGCTAACGGCGTGCCCTACGCTCCGTGGAGGCCTCGTCAATGTTGGAGCGCGCTCAAGGCCGCGAGGGCGAGGCCAGGCCAGGCCAGGCCAGGCGAGGCGGCTCACGCGACAAATTGCTCAATGCCACGCCAACGTCGTCTTGTCGGCCAACGTCTATCAGACGCTAGCTTGAGCTCGAGCTAAAGACCGCATTTCCGTCAGCTCGTTGGCGCGCCATTTTAGGACCAAAAGGCTTCTAAAATGGCGCTTAAGCGGTAGCGGGCCCACTAGTCTACGAGGAGAATTCGTCCAGGCGAATCCAGTTACCTCGACGAGAAGTCATCGAAATGGCATTCCGGTGAACCCTCGTTAATCGCGAGGGCGCCCGCTTGCGGTTTTTTCTTTCTCGTCATTGTTCAACCATTTCCAATTAGTGGTCATAAGATACGCAGGTTCTTTTCATGAACTTTCCCAAATGAAACAATGACAGATATAGGTTTATATTTGTTTGTTTACGTGCATGCATACGGTTACAGCGTTTTCTTTTAAGGTCGCATGGAAGTTAAGAGGATTTTCTCTTCCTTATATCTGTATACTCAACTTTTTGTGCAACACTTGGAACAGCCGTTGCTCGGTACAAGCAGTCACGCGTTACAGACCGAGAAAGCACTAAGTTAATAACGACAACAAATAATAAGCAAAATAATTCATATGTGTTGTAAGTTATCCATCGTTGCTGCGTTTAAACAACTTTTAGTTTAAAGGTCGTTTTTTTTTTTTTTTTTTTTCATCAGGCATGTTGTTGGACAGCTATGTCGTCTTTCATCGTCCTATTTTCTGGGGCATGTTTGAACAGCTTGGGGTCCTAACATATCCCCCAAAAAGAGTACATAAAAAAGATTCCCTTCAGGTGTTGAAACGCTAATCAAGAACAATATTCAGAGCCACAGTATGCAAAGTGTTATGTCTTATTTTCATGAAGCTCTTATTTTCAAATGAAGCACCCCCCCCCCCTTTTTTTTTAAATCACAGTGTTTTGGTTTTTGACCAAGAGTTTCTCAGTTTTGTTCTTTTAAATTTCAGTCAATCTGCGGTAAATAGTTTTCCAAATTTTTGGTAGAACCAAAGTTTTCCTTCCCCATGCAAAAAAAAAAAAAAAGTTGAAGTAGTTGGCGTCATTTGGCCTTGCTTACCGGAAAACCTAAATGATAGCACCGCAGATCACATCGTCCCAGTGTATATATATGTTTTTTGCCGACTGGAGATTTGAGAAATGGAATATGTTGATTTTAACATGAAACACCAACTAACGATTTGACACGTGCGTGTGTGTTTACGCAGCATGATGGCGGACGACCTGGACATCGAGGCCATGCTGGAGGCTCCTTACAGGAAGGTGAGCGTCTTCTTCTGTCATACATTGCTCTTCCCAAACGTTCGGCGGTCAGCGGCGTCCAAAGGGACGGCCGTTTGGAACGCGAGAGTCGCTTGTGAATCAGCAAGTCAAAACTTCTCGCAGCTTGTCACTTTATCATTCTCTTGGATATGTTTGTGCCGCGCCTCTATCCGTCTTGGCGTTGGTTCCTCTATTGAATTTCCTTGGAAAGTGAGCGCGTTCCAACATTTTTTGCAACACAGCAAAGCGTCTCTTTAATGCCGGTGAATTCACAGTCCTCGCATTGAAAGAGTGAGTGTTCAAATAAAGTTTGGCATGACACATGACAAACAATCTCCTTCACACCTCTGCGTGAATGATACGCAGCAGCCCTGACGGTCAGGCCGAGCCGCGTCAGGTAATTGCCTCGGAATAGAAAGACGGGGGAAATCGAAAGAGAAGAGAAAACCGGTGTCGCTTTTCTAGCAAGAGGGCAATTAGCCATTGCGTCTCCATCAGCTAGTTTTTTAGCCATATGTTGCGCTACATTCCCATGCTCTTTTCATACTTGTCAAATAAAGGATGACTGGAAAATATCAACCCTTTATCAACTGCATGTGCTTTGTCTGCTACCTGAGGACACGAGCGGTAAATCTTGCACCGTATTTAAGGGTGTTTCAAGCCACGGCGCATCTCGGAGTCAGGGAAAAGGAATGTTCAGCTCAGGCTCTGTTGTCATCATGGGTGAAGGTTAGGTAGGGTACACAAATGTGCAAAATGAAGCCGACGAGGTTACGCGTCCGTGATTTTCGTCCGCCGCGCGTACCTGCACATGAGCGTTAAGGATCAACCACACGCCGATCGATGAGCTCAGGCATGGACTGTAGACAAGCTTTTTTTGTGATGTTAATTTAGTGGCTTTTTTTATATCTTATATATATATATATATGCATATATATGTATGTGTGTGTGTGTGTGTGTGTTTAGTTTTTTTCTATTCAGCTTCCTAATTCTAACATCATTAACCGTAGCCACGCTGCGAACGTTTCATGAGAAGTCTATTGAACTCACTTGAGTTGCCGTGTGACAACAACGCAACAACCGTTCCTCGGAAACGGTAACCGGGCACTCCCAAGTCGACCCGCGGTGTCGAACTAGGCCGTCCTCTGATCCACCATGTTTTTCTAGGGCGCCGGTTTGGTCGCCACGCTTGCGTTTGCGTCAGCTAGCCCTTTTGCAGAAAGACGTGTTTGGACGCATCCTCTCATTTTCCGCACGGTGAGATGGAGACCGACAAAGCTCGCTTCCATCAGTCGGCGATGGGCCGCTTAATTTTTGAGAGCAGCGTTGACAGCGTGCTCCATGTGACGTGGCCATGATTTTGGAAGAACCTCTCTCTCTTGACTTGATTTCTTGCCCGAGAATGCCAATGTGATGTGGATACAAAGGGAGTGAGAAAAGTGCTCCTGCCCGACTCCCTGGTGAGGGGAATTGCGGGACGTGGGTTGGCAGACTGAGCGCCGCAACGCTGTTCCATGTAAACGGCGCCAATAAGCTCACAGCTTATTTAATACAGTGGGACAACTTGTATGGGGTGACAAAATTACTTGTATATTTTGATCGTACATAGTGTAGTAGTACATGGTGAGTAGAAATTTTGAAGCGGGCCAAACAGGCGCAGCGATGATGAATTTTAAAAGTCATGCTTTTGCGGTCATTGAGGCGAGTTTTGCAGAATCTTCCCGCCGGTCAGAGTAGAAAGTCAAAGTGATGAGTGCCTGCTGGAAGGGAGGACTCTTGCCATTCCATTAGTAGGGATACGATGGCGACCGCTGGAGACGGCCCTCAACAAGATGGCGAAAAATGGCACACATATGCGCAGGCTATGAGGCCAGTCAAGTTCAGCTCGCGCTTTGCCCTCCCCTTAACCGTTCTGCCATCCCCTCGAGCGACACCGTTCACCGTCGCTCGACGTTGGCCATCCATCCAATTCCTCTCTTGAAATCCGCGCGCAACCTCCAACACCAATGGCTGGGCGGGCACGCGCTCTTGTGTGGCCTCTGCGTGGCAATCAGCCACGGAGCTTTGGCGCCTTCTTTTTGCATCCTAGGTTGTTGGCACGTAGCACCAGGACGGCAAGTAAGACAATAGCCCCACCCCACCCCACAAAAAGTAGCGCAGGTGGTTTTTGTTGCTAAAGATCAGGCGGCCTTTGACACCGGGCGGCGGTTGGCCACCTGGGGTCTTGACAAAAGCAAGAGGCCCGGGCGACGCATGGGGCGCGGCGCTCCCGGCCCAAAGGGGCGGTACGGAGGAGCCGGCGGGCGCGGCGCGCGAGCTTGCCAGTTGACTTGACGCAAGACTCCTGTCTGCTGCAGGGCCCTTGAGAGGCGTCCCAGCGCAGCACCCACAGAGGAAGAAGAGTCCCTCCCGCCCGAGTCGGCCGCCGGCCCGGCCCCGCAGCTCTGACCCCCTCCCCCAGCGCACAAAAAGTCTGTTTGAATGTCGCTCACTCACTCTCCATATTCTCTTTTGCCCCACCCCCCATCCCCGCCCACTCCCCAATGTCGCGTCTGCCTCCTCACGCTCTTCTCTGTCGACCCCTCCCCCGCTAGGACGACAAGACGGCCAGCCCCAATGGAGGGGACGAACAGGCCAAGAGGTACCCGCCGCCGTCGCTCTCCGCACGTCTGTCCGTCTGCCTGCCTGTCTGTCTGTCTGTCGTCATCTCCTTGTTCTGTGGCGGGCGGGCGGGCGGGCGGGCGGGCGCTTCGTTTGTTTTCGGCATTAAAGGGGGACCGAACTAGTTTTTTTTTTTTTTTTAATTCACGTCAACAATTAAGAGTAGGAAACAAAAGCGGGTGAAACAGAATACCTTCGGCACAAAACTAGCTTGCTATTTCATTTGCTGCCCCCGAGTTTGGCCTCCACGGCCTTCATTTTTTGCAAAGTCACAAATCACAAGGTGAACCGTTTCCACATTTTATCAATACAGTAATCGTTTTGCTCAATTTAAAAAAAAAATGCCCACGTCTTATGTTTTTTATGCAAAATAGGGCGCACTGAAACCATTTGTGCCAGTTTTCACAGTACAGTGATCCCCCCACTTCGCGGTTAATGGGGGCTGTCGACCCCCCGCGAAGTTTTAAACCCGCGAAGTAGGGTATCAGTTCCTAGATTTCTATGTACGCCCCAATATTGCCGCAGTTACCATAAACAATCTTTTTTTTTGTATTTTTTGCCTATTTCTCCTATTATTTAACATTACATTATCCTTATTAACATTATTGTGTATTCATTAAATAACTAATATGACTTAGTTTGTTGAGAATTTGTTCTCAGGACTGGTTAACTGCACCAAGACTCCGGTGAAAGAATACGCAAGTCATCACGTTAAACTTCACATTTATTTTGGCTCATGTATGGTGTATCATGTAGTATCTGTTGAATAATAAATCAACAACAATCTTAAAAGTCAGCCAACTAACATGTAAACACTTAGTCTATGAATTTACTGTATTTTTAGCCAACATTAGCGGGTTAACAACATGTAACAACAACTACTAACTATAAAGTGCAACCTCTACACAAACGAACACATAAAAAGAATTAACCCTCATCGCTTACCAAACATAGGCAGTAGCGTGCGTTATCAACATAAATGATAATAAACTATAAATATGAGCTCACGTTGTCATTCACTACGTCACCGTAAAGAGCCGACTGACGCACAGAGAACGTAAAACAGGAAGAAAACCGAAATGCAACGCGACCCGACAAATTAAAAGCATGCATTTCAAAATAAGATAAAAAAAAACGTCACGAACTCTAACGCTTGAAGAATTCTTAACATAGTTATCAACTAATATGACTTTGTTATTTGATTAATACAGTACTGTATAATGCACTTTTTTCAATTTTTGTACATTTTTGCACATTTTTTAAATGATTTTTTTATTTTGAGATATTTTTTATTTTTCCTGGAAAAAAACGGCAAGTACTGAGACGGCGATATCTGAGGCCGCAAAGTAGGAGGGCTCACTGTTTAGTGCAATCCTCATATCTCCCAAATGACTTTTTACGGCCACGCTCAACAGTTTCGATTGCGGCCAGACATGGCAACGGTCAGCTTTTTGGAGGGAAGGGGGCTCATCCAACCGTGACTGTGTCGGCCTCGTGCCGGCGATATGCTTAGCTTAGATTTGATGCTGGTTATTTACTCTTGCGGGGCGGGGCGGGGCGGGGCCAATGATCTTCCATGGCCACCCTGCCCGGCCGTCTTCCCGTCCCGCCCATTCGTCTGCGTCGTCTACCTGCTTGTCACGTCTTGTCTGTCTGCTCGCTCGCCTGCCGCCGATCCTTCAATTTGTTCCTCTCTCTGCCCAGCATCTTTTTTGCCCGTACGTCTGCATGTCCTTTTTCCGTCTCTTGCGCGCGGTATGTCCCGGCCGCCCGGCCAATGACGCGTGTCCTTGCCGCCGCGCGGTGACCGACCGGCCGGCGGCGCGGCAGGAAGAAGCGCAGCCGCAGTCGCGACAGGAAGCGCAGCAAAAGTCGAGAGAGGAAGAGGAGCCGCGAGCGCAAGCGCAGCCGGGAGAAGCGGCGCAGCCGCAGCCGAGAGCGGCGGCGCAGTCGTGAGAGGGGCGGGCGCTACAGAGACTACCACAAGGCGTGAGTTCCTCCTCCTCCCCTAGCGACGGACCCATGCGCTTCCATCATTAGTAGACCGGGGAGGGGGGCGGGGCCCGAGGCGGGATGCGTCAAACCTCTCGTCCCATTTCGCCGCTACGCCACTAATAGTATCTGAGGGCCGGCGCGCCGTACGAGTTTGAAAGTCACCAAAACGGGCGGACGCGGCTCGCGGTCGCTTTCCAGTGGCGCGGCGCGGACCCGCTATTGCGGGGCTCGATCCGCGGCCCCGGCCTCCCGATGGCATATGCGGGAAGCAGTTGACATGAAGCGTGCGCGCAGGCGGAAGCGCTCAAGGAGCAGGAGTCCCATCAGGAGGGAGAAAAGTCCCATCAGGAGAGAGAAGAGTCCCATCAGGCGGGAGAAGAGTCCCAGCAAGTGCGTCTCGACGTCCGCAAACGAGAAGCTCCGGAGCGTCGCCACAAACGCTTTCTCTTTTGCCCTTTGTCTCGCCAAGGGCTCTGGTGGACAACTTGACGCCGGAAGAGCGAGATGCCAGGACCGTCTTCTGCATGCAGCTGGCCGCCCGCATTCGCCCCCGGGACCTGGAGGACTTCTTCTCCGCGGTCGGCAAGGTAACCTCGGCGCGTGGGGGCCCGCTCGGTCGGCCGCGGCCTCTGACCTCCGCGCCGCGCAGGTTCGAGACGTCCGGATGATCTCGGATAGGAACTCGCGACGGTCCAAGGGCATCGCTTACATTGAGTTTGTGGAGGCCAGCTCCGTTCCTCTCGCCATCGGCCTGACGGGACAAAGACTGCTGGGAGTTCCCATCATCGTGCAGGCCTCGCAGGTGAGCTCGGCCGTCGACGACGTACGGAACGGGTCTCTATCGGCGAGCGGCTCGGGGACCCGGGGGGGGGGGGCGACTCGCGGGTTGGCGCTAACCGTATCGGGTTTTCCGCGTCCAGGCGGAGAAGAACCGAGCGGCGGCCGCCGCCGCCGCCGCCAACAACCTCCAGAAAGGCTCGTCGGGGCCCATGAGGCTCTACATCGGCTCGCTGCACTTCAACATCACGGAGGAAATGCTGAGAGGGATATTCGAGCCCTTCGGAAGGGTGAGTGGCTTTTGAGGCCGTTTGGAGCGGCTGACCCACGTCGGCGTTCCGTCTTCAGATCGAAGGCATCCAGCTGATGATGGACAGCGAGACGGGTCGTTCCAAAGGATACGGCTTCATCACGGTGAGTCCGCCCGTCGACAATCGCGTTGGCGTCGGCGGAGATCGCTCGTGCGCGCCTTCCAAATGTTCTGGCACCTTTTGTTCCGTTCCCAAATGGCTTCCCGTCCGCCCGCGCAGTTCGCGGACGCGGAGTGCGCCAAGAAAGCTCTGGAGCAGCTCAACGGCTTCGAGCTGGCCGGCCGGCCCATGAAGGTGGGTCACGTGACCGAACGGAGCGACGGCTCGGCCGCCGCCTCCCTGCTGGACAGCGACGAGCTGGAGCGCACCGGCATCGACCTGGGCACCACCGGGCGGCTGCAGCTGATGGCCCGTCTCGCCGAGGGTGAGCCCGTAGCAATAGCGACGCTTTTCACATCGATTTGGCGGGATTCCGTTGTTGGCGGGACGGGGGAACTGGGGGCGGGCCCTCCTATAAATGAAGAGCTCCTGAGGACTTTGCCAGCAGGAAACTCCAGGCGGCGGAGGGCGGGCGGGCGGGCGGGCGGGCGGGCGGGCGATGGCTCGCTTGCGGCATTCGTCCGCCCTCTGCTGGCCGCCAAACGCATTACTCGTCACAATACGCCGTGAGGGCGGTTACAACATAGGCTTCCAAAAAAATGGCGGGTTACCTCCCCCTTTTATGATAGCATGACTCCATTTCCCAAGGCGTCGGCTTAAGCTCCGGTTTTTGAAATTGTCGGACGCGGCGCAACATGGCTTCAGGCGGATCGCGATATGAGTGTAGAAGCGAAGCAGTGGCACAAGCGCAGTTAAAAAGGCGGTGGCGGTCTCCCCCTGCGCGTTCAGGTACGGGGCTGCAGATCCCTCCCGCCGCCCAGCAGGCTCTGCAGATGAGTGGCGCCATCGCCATCGGCGCCATGGCCGCCGTCTCGGGTAAGGCCGGCGCGACTCCGGCTTAGCCCCGCCCGCGCCCGATACCTCGGCTGACCCGTCCAACCCCATGGCGACAGCCGCCATGAATCCATCCATGAACCTCAACATGAACCCCCCCGCACTCAACCTCCCCTCGCAGCCTTTGGCCACGCACTGCTTCCAGCTCTCCAATATGTTCAACCCCAGCAGGTGTGTGCTCGCACAGCGCGCGCGCGCACGCACGCACGCGGCCGGCGCTAACGTCGGCGTCTTGTCAGCGAGGATCATCCGGGCTGGGAGGTGGACATCCAGCACGACGTCATTGAGGAGTGCAACAAACACGGCGGCGTGGTTCACATCTACGTGGACAAGAACTCGACGGAGGTACGGCTCGCGCCGCCATTGTTGATTGCCGCGGGCTAAGCCGGGCTACGTTACCAGGGCAACGTGTACGTCAAGTGTCCGTCCATCCCCGCCGCCATGGCGGCCGTCAGCGCTCTTCACGGACGCTACTTTGCGGGTGAGATTTGCCGCCGCCGCGCTTCCGAGCCCGCCGTTTGTAGCGCGCGCGCGCGCGCGCGCCCTGCCCCGAGAGAACTTGGCGAATGATTCAATTAGGAGGGTCCTAGTTTTTGATCGGTGAGAGGGCGATCCCTCGACCGTTTGCAAATTCGCCACTTAGCGAAAGCCGATTGGCCCTTTTTAAGAAACGCGCGCGTGCTCGCAGGCAAGATGATCAAGGCGGCGTACGTGCCGCTTCCCGCCTACCACAACCTGTTCCCGGACGCCGCCACCGCCACGCAGCTCTTGGTCCCGCCCCCGCGCCGATGACTCCGCAAGAGCCCCGCGCGTTTTGAGAAGTCCTTTTCGGATCGTTCGCTAAGCTTCTTCCCGTCGTGTTGAAAACGTGGAAGGGCGCGGCCTCCGTCGGGCGCGGGCCCGCGCTGTCCAATGAGTGAGCTCTGTGAGCTGCGAGGAGGCCTGAGCGCCCGCGTCAAACGTTCGTCTTGGTTTTCTAATAAAATCCTTGATTAAACTTTATTTTCAAGTCACAAAGAAGCGTCTTTGTTTCTTCAAGCTCTCGCGACATGCCGCGTTTGTTCGGGCGGGAGACTCGCCGAGCCCGGGGAAAGACGGTGGTTTTTGACGCTTGCTTTGGCCGAGTGACTTTTCAGTCGAGGTCGGGCCACCGTCGTCGCGTTACGCCCGCGCAAGGAGGAGCCGAGGCGGGACGCCCCCCGGACCACGAGGAAGCCCCTGATCTTTGCGAGGAGCGCGACGCCGCTTCCCGCGCAAGAAAAACGGGGATGGACAGTATATTAGCCATCATCGTCTCTGCGGAAATTTTATGTGATTTATTTATTTATTTTTGACATTCACTTCCTCGCTTGAGCTTCCGTAAGACGACCTTACGGATGTTTTGGCATGGAGAAGAAAAAGTCCGGTGTTATTTTGGTTTCGGGGACATTCATTTAACCTATCGGTCGACAATTTTCAGTGCAAAAACGGCCAAAGAAAAGTCGGGGGAAAAATGGTCAATTTCTCCGAAAATTCAAATCAATGTTAACTCTGAAACATATGCCCGGAGGGGAAAAAAACGGGCCCGCAAATGTTCTTACTGTGTAATGTTGAGTGCTGTTGTCAGCAGAAAGAAAAAAAGCGTTTTGTGGGGACCGTATAGTGATTTCCTACGAGGCAAATGTTTTTGTACAGCTGGACGCGCGGCTGCAAAACGTCATTTGCCTGTTGAAAGTGGCAATAAAGCCAAGGCCGAGCGTCTTGACCGCTTTCCTTTCCTTTTTTTATTTTGGTCCGCGTCCAAACGTCGCAATATCCAAGGTGATGTTTTCGCTGGCTCCCAGTGGGGGGCAGTCGTTCGCGGCGCGCGGCGATGTGACCCCGGAAGTCGAGCGCCCGTCTCTTCCTGTTTTCTTTTTTTGTCGGCCTTTCCGCCGTTTCGCTCGTTTCCAGAGGGTCGTTCGTATTCCGCTCCCGGAGTCCGCAGCGGCGATGGTAAGCACCTCTCGGATTCTCCGTTCTTTCTGAGCATTTCAACGCGGGGGGGGGGGAAGCCAGCGAATATTTCGGCTAGCACAGTGGCGAGCGCGTGCCGGGTTCTTTCAAGCTGACGACGAGCTCCTTCTTTCAAGGCTCGGCCCCGGAGCAAGTGCCAAATTCTGTCATGGCGCCCCCAAGATTTGGGAAATGTTTAGTTTATTTCAAGTTTTGCGGTCACGTACGTATAAAGGATAACATAACAGAGAATCCGTTTGAAAAGGAACGAATACATTTACATTAAGTGAAATTGTAATTAGGCTCAGTAAATGACTACAGCCTAAAATCACTCCCAATGTCAGCCACCGTGAGTGGTATTTTCTTCATCTGCGACGCAGTTGCCTCTTCTCTCTCAGCCAAGCTTCACTGGACCCCAACAGTCTGTCGAGGGCTACAATGGAATCAAAAGGAATCGGCTGCCGCAAGGAGTTACAAAACGAAAAGCGCCGTGCGACTGGACCCACTTTGTTGGCAAACTAAACTAGCAGCATTTAATGACTCCAAAACACATGCGCAATAATATCAGCTTGACCGACTCACCTAGAATCGGGCTTTTCTTGCCTTGGCTCCTGCGAAGTCTTCAATTATCTTGGAGTATTCCAGCCTGCGGGCTATTTCGGACTGGGAAGAGTCGCTGCTGCTGGCGGCTGGCGGCTGGCGGCGCCGCCCGTCAAATAACTTGCTTGCTTTGCAACGTTTCATTTTGTTCATTCATTTCTCCGGGGCTGACCCGAACGGGCGCTGCTGGGGCTGCAGGGCGCTGCGCGGCGGTGCCAAACCATTGCGCGCCCCCAGTTGGCTGGCCGGCGCCCGCGGGCAATCGCGATTGCCTTCCAACTTTTCTTGCGTCCGCTCGCTTAACTTGCGCGGGACTACCGAGAGCAGAAAAAAAGCACCCGCGTTCCCCACGGGAACTTACCCGAGCGTCGCTCGCTTGATTCCCGCCTCAATTTCAGCTCATCCGAACAATCGGAAGACGTCGCTTTGCGCACGCGCCTAACCCGCTTTGCGTGTCTCTCCGCAGGCTCGGAATGCTGAGAAGGCCATGTGAGTACGCGCGCGCGCGCGCGCCACGGCCGCGTTGGGCACGCTCGTCTTTACCGGGCCGAGTTTGCGTCCGCTCGACGAAAGCCCGCGGGGGGGGGGGGGAAGATGCGCGCGCACGGAGAGGGTCGCTCACCGGCCGATGCGCGGCGCACTTGAGGACGAGTGCCGAGACCTTTCCCGCGTCCCTGAGCGCGCCGCGCCGGCGGGGTCGGTCTCGCCGAGGCGCGCGGAGGGCGCCTCGCCGATCGTCCCCTGTTTTTGTTTGTCAGGACGGCCTTGGCGCGCTTTCGACAGGCTCAGCTGGAGGAAGGGAAAGTCAAGGTGCTGCGCGCTGGCCGCCTTCCTTTGCATGGTTTGAATTTTGCCGCCTTCCTTTGCACGGTTTGAATTTTGCCGCGCGCGCAGGAGCGTCGGCCCTTCCTGGCGTCCGAGTGCAACGATCTCCCCAAAGCCGAGAAATGGAGGCGACAGGTGGGCGCCGCTCGCCCGGCCCGGCCCGGCCCGGCCCGGCCCGGCCCGCCCCCGCCTGCCCCGTCCCCGCCTCAATCCCGGCTCTGCCTTTTTCAGATCATCAGCGAGGTTTCCAAAAAAGTGGCCCAGATACAGAATGGTGAGCGAGCCCGTTCGCCAGCCCCTTCGCCCGCCCGCCCGTCTCGAACCATCTCTGCGTTTGCGCGCGCACAGCGGGTCTGGGCGAGTTCAGGATTCGCGACCTCAACGACGAGATCAACAAACTGCTCCGGGAGAAACGCCACTGGGAATACCGCATTCGGGAACTGGGAGGCTCCGACTACAAGGTGGGCGCCGCCGCGCTCCCGCTCGCCGCCGCCGCTCAACCGCGGGGTTTTGTTTTTTGCGGCTTCAGCGCTTCGGGCCCCGCATGCTGGACCACGAGGGTCGGGCGGTTCCCGGCAATCGGGGCTACAAATACTTCGGGGCGGCCAGAGATCTCCCCGGGGTCCGGGAACTCTTTGAGAAAGAACGTAAGTGCGGCGGCGACCTCCCGGACCGCCCCGGGTTCACTTGGCCGCGCGTGCGCATGTTGCAGCGGCCCCCGAGCTGCGCAAGACTCGCGGCGAGCTGATGAAGGACGTGGACGCGGAATACTACGGCTACCGGGACGAAGACGACGGCGTCCTCGTTCCGCTGGAGGTGCAGCACGAGAAGCGAGGTGGGCGTCGCGGCCGGGTCCCGGACCGGGCCGAGCGGCTTTCGGGCGCTTTACTTTTGCTTTCCCCCGGAGGGCCACCAAACCGAAGCTCCCCGCGTTGTTTAGTCCGCGGTAGGCAGCAGGGTGACTTTTGAAGGGGGGGGGGCGCGAATGGAGGTCGGGCCGACTATCCTTCAAGCAAGCGTCGTCATTTGAAACGTTTGCCGCCGGCTCCGTGAAAGACGCTACGCTGGCTTTGCTTTTGCGGGCCGCGTAAAAGGACCAAAGCGAGCCCCGACTTCGGCGGCGGCGCTTTGACTCGAGGCGCGCGCGTGCGCCCTTCAGCCGTGTCCGAGGCGGTGAACAAATGGAGGGCGGATCGCCAAGGCCTCCCCTCAGGAGAGGAAGAGGAGGAGCCCAGCATCTACTCTCTCGCCGGCCAGCAGGTCGGGCCTCGGTCGCGGCGGCCCCCCGCCGCTTTTTTCCTTCCCGTCCGCTTATCGTTTCCCCTTTTGCGCGCGTCCGTAGAGCGACGAGGACGAGCGCGCTCAGGAGGACGAGGAGGTGGAAGAGGGGGGCGTGGCCCTCTTTGCGCACGTGCCCGTCCCCTCGCAGAAAGAGGTGAGCCGTACGCGGCGGGCCGAGGGGAGGGCCGAGGGGAGGCGGCGGCCGCGTCCTCACCTTTCGTTGCGCGCGGCAGGTGGAGGAGGCTCTGGTCCGCCGCAAGAAGATGGAGCTGTTGCAACGCTACGCCAGCCAAACTCTGCAGCAGCAAAGTCAGGAAGCCAGAACGCTGCTGGGACTGTGATGACGCGCTCACGGACGCCCCCCCCCCCCCCCCCCCCCCCCCCTTCGCATTTGTTTTTTTTTGTTTTTTTTCAATAAAAGTGGGCAAAATCACAAGCGCTAACGGCTATGTGCGTTTGAGTCCGAACCCCATCCGCCGCCCCCGCCGACGGCGCGAACAAAAGGGGAAACGCTCCCAGCACGTTTTCATCGGCGCGGGCGAACGAGAAATCGCAGAGCAAGTGGCGCGCCCTGAACAAAGCGCCCGGGAGGGCGAAGAAAAACTCCCAAGCTCCAAGATGACACCCGGCGCCGTTGTGCGAGAAACGAGGCCTGACGCGGCCAGACCCCTGGCCCGGGGACCCGCCTCCCCGCCTCCCCGCCTCGGTTCTTAGGTCCCCGGAAGCTCGGAGTCCCAAACGAGGGGCCGTACGAGACTCGGGCCGCGTGGAAACAAATGTTCGGGGCGCTCCCCTTTCGCTCCGAGCGGGAGGCCCCAGCCCGCCGAGTGCAAGCGCGGGTCCGGGCCGATTGGCGGCATGTGACGGGCATGTGACGAGCGGCCGGCCGGCGGCACGTGACGGCCTAAGCCGAGTCAGCGGGCTCCAATCGGACACAGGCGGCCTTTTGTCTGTCCCGACAAGGCGTCGAGCGCGCAGGGGCGAGCGACACGGTGAAAAGAAAGCTTCCCCGACGGATGACACGCCCCCTGCTTTTAAGAGCGGCGGCGGCGGCGGCGACCGGCAGCCGTCATCGCCGCGGTCATGTGGAGCGCTCGCTGGCGGCCCGCGCTGAGGACGGCGACGCGCTACGCCCCCGCTCGGCAGGTCGGTTGACAGCGCCACGGCGGGGACGCTTTGGATTCGACGACTTGATCTTGCATACTTCGGGCGCGCGTGTCTACGTTGCGTTCGTTTGGTCTGCTTCTTGTTCTCTTGAACGCGACGGCGCTCAGTTGCTGCCTTTTGAAGTGCCCCACGGAGGGGAAGGGGGGCGGAAAAGTCGGTCGGACCGTAGCGTACCCTAGGCTTCGCTTTCGGCGCGCGACGCTTCGCGGCTCGGTATCCAAGCGTTTGCGCGAGTTGACGGACGAGCGCGCGGGCCGGGGACGACTTGGCATCGGGAGGCGATTGAGAGGCTAGGGTGATGTGCCCGCCGCAGCGCGAGGATGCGGGCATCCTGCTGGACGTGGACGGAGTTGTGGTGCGCGGAGGCTCCGTCATCCCGGCGGCCCGGCGAGCTTTCCGGAAGCTGCTGGACCGCCGCGGCGACTTCCTGCTGCCCGTCGTCTTCGTCACCAACGCGGCCAGCTGCCGGCCGGAGCGCAAAGCGCAGCAGCTGTCGTCGCTGCTCGACGTGCAGGTGGTGCGGGGCGTCGTGCGCGCGCGGGCTCACGCCCCCTACTCATTCGGACCCGCTCGTGTGCGCAGATCAGCCCCGACCAAGTGGTTTTGTCCTACAGCCCCCTGCAAACGTTGACGGCCTTCCACGACAAATGCGCGCTGGTGTCCGGGCAAGGCCCCGTGACGGACATCGCGCGCACGTATCCTTGCCTCGGTTCCGGTCCCGGCCCCGACCCGGCCCGGCTCGCGGTCCGCCGCTGCTCCCGACCCCCTTGACCCACAGCGAGTCAGGCTGGGCTTCCAGAAGGTGGTGAGCATGGAGCAACTCCGCGAACGACATCCCCTGCTGGACGCGGTCGACCACAACAGGACGCTGGCGGCGGCAGACCCAGCGGGGCCCCCTCCGGGCGACTTCCCCCGGATCGAAGGTGAGCCTCCGACCGACCGACGCCGCCGGGCCGGGCCGGGCCGGGCCGGCGCACGCGCGCCTCACGGGCTCCGGGCTCGCTTCCGGCCAGTCGTGCTGCTCTTCGGGGAGCCCGTGCGCTGGGAGAGCCACCTTCAGCTGCTGGTGGACGTGCTGCTGACCGACGGGCGTCCGTCGCAAGCCTACGAGCTCCCGGCCGCCCAGCTGCCCGTGCTGGCCTGTAACGTGGACCTGCTGTGGAAGGCCGAGGCGCCCTCGCCGCGGTGAGAGCCGTTGCGGCGGGGTCGCGTGCGAGCGGGCCTGACGTCCGCCGCGCGTGCGGGGTCGCGTCCGAGCGGGCCTGACGTCCGCCGCGCGTGCAGTTTCGGCCACGGCATGTTCCTGCTGTGCCTGGAGGCGGCCTACAGGAAGTTGACGGGACGCGAGCTGAGCTACCGGGCGCTGCTGGGGAAGCCCAGCCTGCTCACCTACCGCTTCGCCGAGCTGGCGCTCGCGCGCCGCAACCGCCAGCGCAAGGTCCGCACCATCTACGCCGTGGGGTAAGCCCCGCGCCGCGCCGCGCCGCGCCGCGCCGCGCCGCGCCGCGCCGCGCCGCGCCGCGCCGCGCCGCGCCGCGCCGCGCCGCGCCGCGCCGGCGGGCGCCAACGTTCCTGCCGCCGACGCCGCTCTTTTTTCCAGCGACAACCCCGCGACCGACGTTTACGGCGCCAACCTTTACGATCGCTACCTGGCCCGGGAGCCGCCGCCGTCCGACGCGGCCACGCGCTGCCGCTCGGTCCTGGTAGGCGGCCGCGGGGAAAAGCGAGTCCCGCGCGGGCTGCCGTCTGTCTACTCGGCGCGCTTTGACGCTTTGACGCGCAGGTGCGCACGGGCGTGTACGAGCCGGCGGCGGCGTGGGCGCACGGCCGCGGCGTCTTCCTGCACGCCCACCGCGACACGAGCGCCGAGGCCGGCCTGCTGGAGCCCGCCTTCGTGCTGGACGACGTGGAGGCCGCCGTCGACCTGGTGCTCCGCCGTCACCTCTGACGCCCCGTCCCGCCAGGCTCCGCCGAACCCGCCCCGTCATCTATCTCCAAAGATGGGCACCGTTCAAATGGACTGTTGCAAATCCCGACGTCGCCGACGCAACGAAAACGCGCCGCAGCGCGCGCGCGCGCACACGCACACGCAGAGGTCGATCAAAGCCTGCTCGCGACTATTCCCGATGCCGAGACGACGCAAAAAGCGCACTCCGAAAAGCTGCGGCCGATCGAGCGCCATCCAGCGGCGAACAAAGAGAAGGCAATTGAAACGGTTTTGAAACCGGCGCGCTCGGCAGAACCGCCAAGTCGGCCGAGCCCGTCGGCCGAGCCCGTCGGCCGAGCCCGTCGGCCGAGCCCGTCGGCCGAGCCCGTCGGCCGAGCCCGTCGGCCGAGCCCGTCGGCCGAGCCCGTCGGCCGAGCCCGTCGGCCGAGCCCGTCGGCCTCCTGCGATCGGCCGTCGTCGCGATACGACATTTTGCTTTTAACTTGGTGTTGATTTGAAATGAACTCCACACGCCGTCATTCGAAGCCCCCCCCCAATAAAAAAAAAGTGCTTCGTCGTATATTTTACTGAAAGCTGATCGACTCCCGCTCGGCTTGCTCGAGTCCGATGTCAAAACAAGCCGGAGAAGCGTGTCCTCAAAGGCTACATAGAACCCAGCCGATTGCTTTTTTTGTTCCCCGACTTTGATGCGTCTCACAATAAATTCCGCTCATTTTCAATGACTCAAGGAATGCGTGCGTTTTGTTCGCGCGTGCCTCTTATAAGCCTCTTTTGTGGCGGCTCTTTCTTGTGGCGGTACGACAGCTCCTTGTTGATTTAAAAATTCAAATCCTTGAGCCACTTGGAGACAGCCTTCGTTCGGCCAGTTGCTCCGCTGTGAGCGCCGCGCATGCGCAGTACCCCGCGGGCCCCCCGCGCACGCTCGCTTCCAAATCGAAGTTATCGGGCGCTACTTCGCAGGAGACGCTCGGTCGAGAAAATGGCGGAAGAGAGAAGAAAGCAAGAGGCTCGGGTGACGTCGTTTCCCTCTCAACTCGACCTGCTCAACATGGCGACGGCGGCGTGACGCGCGGGAGCCGGAAGCGCGTCGGGCCGCGCGCAGGCGCAGTGGCTCTTTTCGCTCCCCTGTAAAGATGTCTGAGCAGGCGGGGAGGGAGCGGAGCGGAGGACCCCGAACCGACAGGCAGAGCCCGCGACTCGAAGCCCTTCCGACGCTCCAGGTAAGGCGAGGCGGCGCGCCCGAGCCGTTCCGCCGCCGCCGCGAGGCGTCCGAAGCCCGCGGCTTCCGAACGAGCTTAGGGTCGCTCGGCCGAGTCGGCGGGGAGGGACGGGAAAGGGCTCGGGAGGGAGCGCGGGACTGTGGCAGGGGCGTGTCCGCCATCTTGTCTGGCCGCGAGCGGCGAGCCCGAGCCGGAGCGGCGAGATGGCAAGATGGCAGACGGCCTCGGGCGCGCGCTTCGCCGCGCCGCCTCCCGCTCGCGAGCTCGCTCGCTCGCTCGCTGGCTCGCGTTCGGCGGGGCGGGCGCCTGCCTCCCGTCGCCGGCCCCGGCTTCGCCGTTCTCCCGCTTGGCTCCTTTCCCTCCTTCCCTTCTCGTCGTTCTCCTCCTCCTCCTTGTTTGGCGACGAGCGCCGCAGCGCGCATGCGTGTAACCATGGCGCTCATTTCTGCGGCCGGGGCCAAAGGAAAACAACAACTGCGCCAGCGAACGAGCGAGCCAGCGAGCCTTTCCGCGTCGCGCGGCGGTGCCCGTGCCTTGCTTGGGACCGGACCGGCTCTCGCAGCTCTCGCCGCCGCCGGGCCCGCGGCGCTCTCGTTCGCCTCGGGTCGTCTCGACCCTCCGGACGTCAGCCCGAGCCCGCGGAGCCCGCGGAGCCCGAGGAGCCCGAGTCCGTCCCCGTCCCCGTCCCCGTCCTTTGTGTGCCCGCCCCGCCATCACACATTACGTTCGAAAAACTGGTGCAAAAGCGCTCTTTCGCGTCGCGCAGATTACGGCGGACCGGCGCCGCAACTCTTCATTTGACATTTTCCATTCGTTAAAAAAAATGCCCATTTCAAGTCGGAAGTTCAGAAATACAGCTTACGGGTCACCTCCTCGATTGGCCCCGACCCCGTTGCAAAAATGTTTTCCCCGGAAGCCACAAACACACACACACACACTCTCACGTCAGCCCGCACCCCCAAAAGTAGGAGCAGTCAAAGCGCATCGGAACGCGAGGTCGAGGTTTGCAGCTTCCCCTCCGATAGAGATGTACACGCGAAGCCCGTTTGCTTTTCTCGATGCCAAAAAGCTTCATGCGCAATAACAACGTCATACAAGTCAAACGAGGGGCAGCGCGAGATCACAACTAGCCCGAGAAGCGCACTCGACTGCCGTGTCTTCAGTGTCGCATTGTCCTCATGTTGAACGAATCGAGCGCGTCGTCAAATTGTTCCATTTGGACGTACCGCCCTTGAATCATATCGCCCCCGTCCCAAGATAACACGCGGCGGGGTCATTTCTCGGCTCGCTCTTTGCTTCTATCCAAGGGAACGAAGTTTTCAGCCGCACCTTGTTAAACGCGACAAAAGCTCCCATCGCCGTCCCGCCGGGCGCCGCGCCAACCCTAAGCCATTCAGGGCCATTTTACTTGCGCAAACAAATCCGCCGTTTGCTTGGACACAGTTTGATTGCTTTCCAAATCAATCGCGCGCCGGTCCTCCTCCAGACACCGCCAACGTATACGCTGGATCGAAATCCCTTCCAAGCCCAACTTAACATTCGTAGCTTGTGAACAATTGGGAACTATTTTAACCACGCCGTCCGCCGTTCTGTTAATTGTACCGTATCGCGTGGGTGAGTTAATTGAATACATTTGAGCGGCGAAACCCTTTTTTTTTTTTTTTTTTGCATGAAAATAAAAGGAAAATTGCAGCCCCCTCACGCGTTCCGCACCCATTTCGTCATTTGGGCTCGTGTCCCGTTTGCGTCGAACAAAAGGAATTTAGATATATGCCTCTTTACTTCTAACACTCTTAACCCGGTGGGACAAGCCCCCGTGGCAAAAAGCGCCCGCCGCAAAAAGCGCCCGCCGCAGAAAGCGCCCGCCGCAGAAAGCCCCGGCACCGCCCCGCGCCTCATCGTGCGATTTGGCGCCGGCCCGCGCCTCATCGTGCGATTTGGCGCCGCCCGCGCCTCATCGTACGCGCTTGTGTTTTGGCCCCGCCCCCGACCAAAGGTCCTTTGCCGGCAGGTGGATCGATGCGCTCGTGAGCGTCCGCCGCCATGTCCAACGAGAGCCAGGCATCGCTGAAGGGGGAGGCGGGCGCGGTGCATTCGCCCGCCGCCTCGCACGGCCCGCCCCTCTCCCCTTCGGCCGCCAAACCGCCCGAGCTGCCAGGTGCCCGTCCCCGCCGGCCTCGCTCCGGCCCGTCGGCTCGGCCCTCTGACCCCGTCTGCCCGCAGATGAGCTGATCCAGGCCGGCTGGTCCAAGTGCTGGTCCCGGCGGGAGAACCGTCCGTACTACTTCAACAGGTTCACCAATCAGAGCCTGTGGGAGGTGCCGGTGCTGGGCCAGCACGACGTCATTGTGAGGAAACCCGCGCGCGCGGCGCCACGCTTTGAAACGTCGAAGACGCACGCACGCACGCCCGCGTCCCACCTCGACGCGTTTCGCAGCCGAATCGGAGGACGGCAGACCAAATTGTTTTTTGTTTTTTTTCCTCCTTTTGTTAGTTTTATTCATTCGAATGAGCGCTCGCGACGGCGTTTTGTGGCTTTGACCGAACGGGCTTAGCCCGAGGGCGCTCCGACGCTCATCGCGTCGACGGCGCCGATGCCAACGTGCGCGCGTATGCGTGCAGTCGGATCCTTTGGGCCTGAACGCGGCTCCGGCGGACGGAAACCTGGGCAACGGTCAGAGGAAGAGGCGGAGCTCCGAGGAGCAGGCGGCCGGGCCCGACGGCCTGAAGAGGGCCAAAGTACGCGCGGCGCTTTGCTTGGCGCCGGGCCCGCGGGAGACCTCTCACCCCCGCTCGCGCGCGCGTCCCGTTCAGGCCGAGCCCACCACGCCCATCTCCCCCAGCACGCCCGGCGCCAAACCCTGGAGCGCCGCCCCCGACGACAAGCAAGGCGCGGCGGCCGCCGCGCCCGGCCCCGGCCCCGTCCCCGCTCCCTACAGGCCGGCCGTGTAAGTGGGGACGTCCTCGCCGAAGCGCTTCGCGAACGTCGCCTGTCGAAAACGCCGTCGCGCTTGCCCCCCTCGGACGGATCGCACATTCTCCGAACGCGGTCACGGTGAGAATGAGTTTTATTCTTTTGCGGCCGGCGCAGCGTCTACTGGGACCTGGACATCCAGACCAACGCCGTGATCCGAGAGCAGCCCCCCGCCGAGCACCTGCCCCCGCACCCCGAGATCGAGCTGCAGAGGGCTCAGCTGCTCACCAAGCTCAGGCAGCACTACCACGAGCTGTGCCACCAGAGGGAAGGTATTTGGCCGCGCGCGCCCGACGCCCTCCGCCCGAGAGGTTGACGGAAGCGGCGCCTCGGGCCGACAGGCATCGACCCGCCTCGCGAGTCCTTCAACCGCTGGCTGCTGGAGAGGAAGGTGACGGACAAGGGCCTGGACCCGCTGCTGCCCAGCGACTGCGAGCCCGTCGTCTCGCCGTCCATGTTCCGGGAGGTCATGAACGACATCCCCATCAGGTGGGTCCCCGTCGGCCCGGCCCGGCCCGACCCCGAGCGCCCGCCTGACCCGGGCGGGGCCCCGCCTCGCGCGGCAGGCTGTCTCGCATCAAATACAAGGAGGAGGCCCGCAAGCTTCTCTTCAAATACGCCGAAGCGGCCAAGAAGATGATCGACTCCAGGCGCGTGGCGCTCCCGCCGTCCGCCCGCCCGCCCGCCCGCCCGCCGGCTCGCTCGCTCCCTAACGGCCGGACGCTTCCCGCCGCAGGAACGCCAGCCCGGAGAGCAGGAAGGTGGTCAAGTGGAACGCCGAAGACACCATGAGCTGGCTGCGCAGGGACCACTCTGCCAGCAAGGAGGACTACATGGTGCGCCCGCCGTCCCGTCGGGCGAGCGCTCCCCCTCGCCTCCCCGTTTCACCCTCCGCCGCGCGCAGGACCGTCTGGAGCACCTCCGCCAGCAGTGCGGCCCTCACGTGACGGCCGTGGCCAAAGACTCGGTGGAGGGAATCTGCTCCAAGATCTACCAGCTGTCGTGCGAGTACAGCAGACGCCTGCGACACACGCACCTGGGCCTCCTGCAGGAGCCGCCGGCAGGTACGCCGGAGGCAAAAGGGCCTCGCCGGCGCGCGGCCTTGCCTTCTATCGGCCGAGCGTCGGCGCTCCCTCTCTTTCCGCCCGCCGTCCTCAGACGCGTCCTCGTCCCCCCCGCCGTCCTCGTCCCGCCTGGTGTACTGCTACCCCTTGCGTTTGGCGCGGCCGTCGCCCCCGCTCCCGCGCGTGGAGCTCCACTTTGAGAACGAGGTGGCCTGCCTGCGCTTCCGAGGGGAGATGGTCAAAGTCAACAGGGGACACTTCAGCAAGCTGGTCGGTACCCGCCCCCCCCCCCCCCGCGCCGGGCGGCCCGCTTTTGTCGGGCAGAAACGCTGTCCCGCTTTGAGACGGAAAGGAAAAAAGGTTTTGTCCTGTCTTTTGTTCGGGCGACGGCGGCGGCGCGCGCAGGAGCTCCTGTACCGGTACAGCTGCATCGACGACTCTCGCTTTGAGAAGTTCCTGTCCAGGGTTTGGTGCCTGCTCAAGCGATACCAGGTCAGCCGAGTGCCCGGGCCGAGCGGCCGCACCGTTGCCGTTGCCGCAGCCGTTGCCGCAGCCGTTGCCGCAGCCGTTGCCGCAGCCGTTGCCGCCTCTCCTCTGACCGGCGCGCGTGTGCAGGTGATGTTCGGCGGCAGCGCCAACGAGGGCACGGGCCTGCAGGGGGCGCTGCCGGTGTCGGTCTTTGAGGCCCTGCACCGGCACTTCGGCGTGTCCTTTGAGTGTTTCGCCTCTCCGCTCAACTGCTACTACAAGCAATTCTGCTCGGCCTTCCCCGACACCGACTGCTACTTTGGATCCCGGGGGTGAGGCGTTGCGCCCCCGCCCTCCCGCCTGCCCGCGCGCCGCCGTGACGACGCTGTGTTCCGCCAGGCCCTTCCTGTCCTTCTGTCCCGTCAGCGGGTCCTTCCAAGCCAACCCGCCCTTCTGCGAAGAGCTGATGGACGCCATGGTGACGCACTTTGAGGTGAGGCGGCTCGACGAGAGGCCCTTTTTTCTTTTACCTACCGGTGAAACTTTCGCTTTCTCCGTTAAAATTCAAGTGTGAGCCGTACGCATTGATTAAAGGGGGGGGCAGCCGAGCAACCCTTAGACCCGTAGAGTCGGGAGCCTCGCCCGCCGCCACGGACAAAGACGGCAGAACGTCCGGCTTAGGTGCGCGCCTTGTCCGGGGAGCGAGAGAAATACGCTGGCTGTGGAAAACACTTCCCGCGTTCTAAGGAAGACACTTTCGGCCACGGGTGTCGAGGCGCAGTCCCCGAGGGCCGCTACGCTGCCTGTTTTCTATGCTTCCCTCTCAAAAACGCCCAATCGGGTGTGCCGGGGAGAGAAAACCGGTAAAGGTGCAGGATACCGAGCCTCCGGGACTGCCGTTTGACACCTACGCTTAAGTTTTTTTTTCTCTCGCTCTCGTTTCGTCTTCCTCTTGTTCCTGCCTTTGCGATCCCGCGCGTGCACGGAAAAGGAGCTTTTTCTACATGGTTTTGGCCGGGACTCGTGCGTCATGCGGCCAAGCCAAACTCAAGCTTCGTCCGCTTGTTTCAAATGAAAAAGAAAAGAAGGTGCGGAGGTCGCAAAATGGGAGGGACGCCATCAGGGCGTTTGAAAAGAGGCTCCCCTGACCGCGGACGCCGCGGCAACATTCGTGCCCGGCTGGGCGCCGGAGCTCGCCGATGGACTCGGTCCAAATGCGGATGGGCGGGCCCCTTTTGGCGCCCGTCCGTTCTGAGAGCTTCGCGTGTTCCCAGGACCTCCTGGAGCAGTCCGGCGAGCCGCTCTCCTTCGTCGTCTTCGTGCCCGAGTGGCGAGACCCGGTGACGCCGGCCCTGGGCCGCATGGAGGCCAGCCGCTTCCTGCGCCAGCAGATGAGCGTGCCCGCCTACGAACACGAGTACCGATCCGGAAGCCAGCACATCTGCAAGAGGTGAGGCGCGTCCAAAACGGGCAGGGCCCCCCCCCCCCCCCCCCCATTTACAAGTGGCAAATCCGGCGTCCGACCCGACGGGCGCCCGCAGCTCATCTCCGTCCCGCGTCGTCTCGCGCAGGGAGGAGATGTACTACCGGGCGGTCCACGGCACGGCCGTGCTTTTCCTCCAGAACGCGGCGGGCTTCGCCAAGTGGACCCCCACGCCCGAGCGGCTGGCCGAGCTGACGGCGTCCTACCGGCCCTCGCGCTCGGCCGCCGGCGCGCCCCCCCTGGCCTCGCCGGGCCCCGCCCAGCCGGCGCCGCCCGAGCGAGACCCCCCCGCCCTCGGCAAGGCCGGCGACGGGACGGGCGGCGCGCCGGTCTCGCCCGCCGCCCACGACAAGAACAACAACGACGGCCCGCGGGACAAGATGGCCGCCGTGTAAAGGGGGCCGGGCTCCGACGGCCATCCGCGTCGCACTTCGGGACGGGTCCGCAAGGCAGCTATCCTTCTGGGCTCACTTTCTCGGACGCCGCTTCGGTTCCAGGGTTCCCGCTCCGCTCCCCGGGCGCCTTCTCGGACCTTTGCCCGGGAAGGGGGCGGCGGCGGCGGCGGCGGCCAGTCGGACTCCTTTTTTGCGGTTGTTTTCGTCCCCTGTAAATGATGTACAGCGGAGCTGGCGCTCGCGGGATGCTTTTTAGTCATCGGCGGTTTCTGTATCATAAGGTTTACAATAGTTTGTTGTGAACTAAACCAAAGTGTTATTAAGAAGAAGAAAATGACTCTATATTGTCAAAGTACAAAGCGTGCGTGTGAAGTCAATCCAGCCACTTTTGTCCCTTTTATATTTGCGGTTGTTTTCATTTGTCCGCGTTCGTCCCTTTTATATTGCGCTCGTTTTCATTTGTCCGCTTTTGTCCCCTTTCTATTTGTCCGGGCGCAACGGCGTCGACCTGCTCGACTGCGCCCCCTGCCGTCTGTCTGCTTCGGCCACTTGCCGCAACCCGCCCGCCGTGTACCGCTTCTTCGCATTTCCCTCCCGCTTTCATTGGATGACGGACTTGTAAAAAGACAAATGACGTTTCGGTTCCTTCGACGCGAAACGCGCGTCGGCGTTTGTGTCTTGAGCTTTTCGGTCGTCTGGTGATTTCCGATTGCGGCTGACTTGTTTGTTGCGGCCTGGCCGAGCGCCGCTTGTACACGTCCAGCCCGCCGTCGGAGCTTCCTCGCGAGAAGCAGTTTGAGCCTCAGTAAAGATGTGTTCCATCCTCCGCCGCTTGTCCTATCGTCCGTCGAGTTCCACGAATCGAGAGCGCGTGCCAGAGAAGGGACTCGCGTGCCCTTAAAAAAAAAAAAAAAAAAAAAAGCACCCGCCGCAAACAAAATTTTTTTCTTTCGGAAATAAAGCCCAAAGAAAACGAGCTCCCTTTTCGATCCCGGCCGGGTGTCGCGAAACGCGAAGGCGAGCGCGCGCTCTTGCGACGTGACGTCTACCGGAAGCGACCGCGGTGTGCCCGGCAGCTAACGGAAGTGGGCTGCCGCCGAGTCGCGTCGCCTCTCCTCGCCTCGCCTCCGGGAGCTAGAGAGTTTGCGCGGACGTCTCCGCGCCGATACCGTGGCCGTCGCTCATATCGGAGCTCCAACGACAGCTGCTTGCGATTCCCGCGCTTCCGGTTGCCGTTAGCCTAGCCGCCGATTAGCGGAAGGGCTTTCGCGATGGAAGACAAAGCAAGCGAGCGGACTCAGCCGGTAAGGTGGACGAGTAGGCAAACAGTGACAGATGTCAAACAGTGACAGATGTCCGCTTCGCGCTTGCCTTGCCTTACGCTTGCCTTGCGCTTGCGCTAGAATCCGTGGAACGTGATGATCAAACACAGACACGTTCAAAGGAGGGGACGGCGCTCGCACCTGGCCGTCAGGTAAGAGTACGACAAAGGCCGGGCCGTCCTTAGCTCCGAACGTGCTCGCGACGTCGTTAGCTGACTCGCGAGGACGACTGCGCGCCGCGTGCAGTTACGCGGACCCGCAGGTGTCCATGGACCTCCTGAGGGCGGTTCTGCAGCCGAGCTTCAACGACGACATCATGGCCGTGTTCAGGAAATATCACGTGGTAGCGTGCGCGGCCGCTCGCCCGCCCGCGTGCGTGCGCGCGCGCGCGCGCGAGTGACGCGCCGGTGTTGTGCAGTTCTTCGAGGCGGCTGCGCGCAACGTCAAGGAGAACGTCGGGGACGACGCGCACGCGGATCAGCTCATCAAGGAGGCTTGCAGGAGTGTCCTGGAGCACGTAAGGCCGACTTGATGCCGGCGCGCGCTGCGGCCGTTACAGCACGCCGTGGCTTTTTCTCCCCGCCGAAGGCCAAAGGTTTGTTTCCGGACGGCGAGGTCAAGAAGCCCGGTTCGGAGGTCGGCGTCAAGGTAGCCGGCGCGCGTCACGCGACGCCCCCCGTGCCTTTGTTGATTCGCTTTGGCCTTTGCCCGCAGCGATATCGAGGCCAAGAAGAAAACTGCGGTCAGAGAGGAAGTCCGGTCCCCAAAAAGGTACGTCCTCGTCAGCCCGGCGAGCGTCGCGGGTCCCGGAAAAGCGCCGGCTTCCCTCGCCTGGTGCCGACGTCGTCGTGACGTGGGTCGCGTTCTCCGGCTCCAGAGGAAGAACCGCGGCGCGCCGGGGGCGGCCGAGCGACCCTTGAACGTCCCGGCCGGCGCTCAGTGAGTCCCGCGGCACGCCGCCACCCGGATGTCAAAAGCTCACTCGCGCCTTTGCCTCGCGTGCGTCTTTTGTCAGCGTGAAGGCGAAGTGTGACGCGGTCAAGAAAGAAGGACCCAAGGTGACCGCCGTCTTTACCTTCCACTCGCTCCTTGCGCTCGCCGGCGACGTGACGAGCGCTTGCTTGTTTGCGGCGCCGCTTCCTGCGTAGTGGGAACCGTCCAGGCTGACTGAAGGCACCACCTTTGTTTTGGGCTCCAGAGCTAACAAGTAAGTCTCAAAGATTCCCTTTTCCAAGTTTAGCCACCCCACCCAAAAAGAAGGCACCGTCTCTCTTGTTTTGTGGCCTTTGTTGCCCCCGCCTGCCGGGAGTAATGGATGGAATGGCAAATTCCCAAAGCGCTTTGCCGCAGCCAAACGCGGCTCGCGGTCGGCCGCGTTAAAGCGGGCGGGGAACGGCGCTTTTTGGGCGCGGCCCGTTTGGAAGCGCCTCCCGTTTTGGTCAGTGGCGCCGAGGGACTTTTGGGCGGAAAGTTTTGGAAGTCTTGAAAAGGATCGAGCCCCGATTCCCGCTCACGCTTTTGATTCTTGACATAATCCGAGTCAGGAATCGGAAGCCAGGAGCCCCGAAATGGGAAAAAAGGCCCGTTTTCTGTCACAGGGCCTTGGGCATGGGCGGGACCAGAGGACGGATCTATATCAAACACGCTGACCTCTTCAAGGTAACCGCGCGGGCGCGCGCGAGCGCGAGCGCGAGCGGATGTTTGGGGCTGAGGGCCGGTCCCTGTCGCCAGTACGCGGCCGACACCAAGGATAAGCAGTGGCTGGCCGAGCGTCATCACATGAGGGCCACCGGCGGCAAGATGGTGAGTCCCCCACCCCCGAAAAAAAACAAAACGCCAAGAAGGCCGGGCCCTCCACCCTAACCCCCCCGGCTTTCCGGCTCAGGCCTACCTGCTGATCGAGGAGGACGTCCAGGATCTGGCGCGCGCCGACGAGTACAAGTGGGTGGCGCCGGCGCGCTTTGCCGCGCCGACCCCGCTGACGGCGGCGCGCGTGCGCAGGGACTGCCCGGACGTGAAGATGGACGAGATGAAGCCCTTCTCGGTTCCTCAGTGGATGGTGGAGAAGATGCGGAGGGCCATGGAGGCGCAGCGGGACGCTGAGCCCTGAGGCCCGCGGCCCCCGGTGGCCTACCGGCCCAGTAAAAAAAAGGAAGAAAAAAAAGTCGCCGCGGGGCAAACTGGGAAGACTCGGGAGTCACAGACATCGGAGCAACGACAGCCAAAAGTTTGGATTGGCGTTTCCTTTTTCCTTCTATGAATAGACTAGAATCTGGTAGTTTAGGATTGGAGTTTTTTTTTTCTTTTCTTCTACGAATAGACTAGAATCCGGTAGCGTTATTCCACACTTGTACTTTACAGGATAAGAACCTAAATAGAGAAGTAAGGGAAGTATTTCAAGCTTCTCCCCCCCAATCTTCATTCAGAGAATTTAATCGAGTAAAGCATGAAGCACACGAGGAAACTTTTGTCTACCGACTGCGACCTCTTTATTTGTCGACGCAACGCAAAAGTCGGCCACAAAGTTGACTATTTACAAGACGAGGAGGACGTGACATCACGGGGGTCACTCGATGCCTTCCTGTTTGTCTTTGATGGCCACCCGGAAGCGTTCCTCCAGCAAGGAGAGCTCGCTGATCAGGTCCGTGATGGCGTTGGTGAAGGCTTCCTGGCGCGAGCGAGCGAGCGAGCGGGCAGAAAGTCACGTGACCGCGCGGCAACTCAAGACGGCCGCCGGTCGCGGCGTCGCAACGTTTCGTCCGCCCGCGCGTTACCTGGGGACTGTAGTCGGACGTGGTCTGCACCCTGATGACGATCTTGTGCTCGAGAGGGTGAGGAACCTTGTATCCGGCGAAGAGAACCTGGGGGTCCTTCAGCAGCTGCCTGCAAAATCCACGGCGCGTCACCGCCGCCGCCGCCGCCGCCGCCGCGAGTCGCGCTCGGGACGCTGGCGCTTCTTACGCTCGGATGATGTTGCCCAGCGTGTGGTCCTCCTTGTTGAGCGTGAACAGGCACGAGTTGGGCACTTTGGTGTCCTTGGTGATGGCGATCTTCTTCTCGCCCTCGAACAACAAGAAGGACTCGAAAGCCGGAGGCGCGTTCATTTTGGCGATCGGGCGAGTGCGTTTCCCCGGCGGAGGTTTGCGGCCGGTCTCCGCCGACTTCCGCTTCCGTCCCGCGGGCGGCGACGCATGCGACAGCGCCGCCCGGCGGCGGGGCGGGAGTCGGGAAAGCCACTTCGATCCTCGTCTCCTATGTTACGCGCGACGTGCACGCATAAGCCTCGATCGCTTCGAAAGAACGTACGGTCTATTAAGAAGAAAAACAAAGAGAGGAGAACTTATTCGGGGCTTCGCGTCACCCGCTTCCGGCCGCGTCTCTCGGCCAATCCCCTTGAAGCGTTGGCTGCGATTGGCTAGCACGGAGAAGTTTGTATTTGAACCTCGGCAGCCGATTGGCTGAGCGCGACACTCGCGTCCGTTTAAACCGGGAGCGCCATCGTTCTCGAGCGAGTGGCGGCGCCCGCTTGAGCTCCAGCTGCCTCGCCCTCGCCCTCGCCCTCGCCCTCGCCCGCCGCCTTTCTCGCCTGACCGCGTTTGGGCCCCCTCTGCGCGGTGAGTCGAGCCAACGGGAGAGGCGCGCGCCGAAGCCCCGAGCGTGTCGCGCGCCGGCTAGCGAGCTACAGCGAGTCGCCTCGCTTAGCCGATCGGGCCCAAGTTGGCTTCGGCGTCCGAGCACGCCGCCGAAGCCCGCGGCTTCCACTTCGACCTTTGAAATGTTTTCGCCCGTCAAGTCGCCGCTCCGGGACACTTCATTTCCGAAGGGGCGGGCGTCGCTTTTCCTCGACTCGCGGCGCCCGGTCGCTTTTCCTCAACTCGCCGCAACCCGATCGACGGACGGACGGACGGCTCATTTTGAGCCATCGCCGCGCTTCGAATCTTCCGCTCTCACGCCTTCTCCGTGGCGTGGCGTACTTGGAATGTTCGTTTTGCTTTGCCGACCGAGGGGGAACGAAAAAGCGTCAACGATTAACAAAGGAACACGCGTTTCATCGCCGCCGGAGCGCTGAGCTTTCCGCCTTTTCAAGTCTGAGAGCCTCGCGCCCATTTCTAACGATTGTCGTCTTTTTCTCCTCCTGTCCGTCCGCGCTGCGCTCAGCTCAGCTCGCGCCGACCCATGGCCTCCCAGAACTTGGACCCGGCCGCCCCGGCCGAAGCCGCCGCCATGAAGGGCGGCGAGGCGGGCGCCAACCCCGCCAAGGGCGCCGTCACCAAACGGTTGGCGCCGCCTCATCTCCTTCCCCCGGCCGCGAGAGCGTCTCCCGACCGTCCCCGGTGATGAATTTCTTTCTGTTGTCCGGCAGGCTCCAGCAGGAGTTGATGACGCTGATGGTGAGCGCTTCCCGTTCCCGAATTGCGCTCTGTTGCGGTCCCGCCTCCGCATTTGCGTGTGCCGAAGCCGTCTCTCGAATGGCTCCGCTCCAGTTTTGCCCTTCCGTTCGGAAGCGTTCAAAAAGGAAACCGGCGCAGTTTCATCCATGGAAAACAACGTTTTCAAAAACGGAAGACAACTACGCGCGCAGCCGACGAAGCGACGGGTGGAATCGGTCGGGTTTTTTGCGTGTCCTTGTCGTGTGGGCGGAATACAGCAAACGTACAGCTACCGTTTAGTCTCCGTCGTCGTCGCGGTCAAGTCTTCTGCCTGATATTTAATTGGTGGAAGTTCTCATGCGGCCCGCAAACGATATATTTGGCGGAGGGCCAGCTTAGTGTTTGTTTTTTCCCTCCCTCTACAAACCCATCATGGAGGGCCACCCGTCCCGCATTTCCGTCATCCGATGCGGCCGGTTCAAACGATGGGGTTTGCCGTCGGGCGGAAACCCCCGAAAGGCGCCGGACGGGCGGCCCTCCGGGACCGGCCTCGGACACGCCTGCTCTACGCCAATGAGCGATCGGCACGCGGCGTACGTGCAGATTTTTTCTGACCGAGGCTTAAATGTGCTCCGTGAGCGGAGCGATTATGCGGGTGTTGCATCAAACTCAAAACACGAGCTTTTACTTCGGAAAGCGCCGATCAAGACGAATCGTCGTTTTCATTTGGGGGGGGCAGATGGCGGGCGACAAGGACATCTCGGCCTTCCCCGAGTCGGACAACCTCTTCAAGTGGGTGGGGACGATCGACGGCGCCCGCGGCACGGTAGGTGGCGGCCGGGCCGCGCCGCGCCGAGGCCGGGCCTAACCTAACCTAACCTAACCGAACCGAACCGAACCGTCGGGCAGGTGTACGAGGGCCTGCGCTACAAGCTGTCGCTGGACTTCCCGGCCGGGTACCCGTACCAGGCGCCGCGCGTGCGCTTCCTGTCGCCCTGCTTCCACCCCAACGTGGACGACATGGGCTTCATCTGCCTGGACATCCTCAAGGACAAGTGGTCGGCGCTGCTGGACGTGCGCGCCGTCCTGCTGTCCATCCAGAGCCTGCTGGGAGGTGAGGCGCGGCGCCCGCCCCGCCCCGCCCGACCCCCCCCGCCGCGCGCTCACCCGCCTTTGCCCCGCAGAGCCCAACAACGAGAGCCCGCTCAACGCCGCCGCCGCCGCGCTCTGGCCCGACCAGGAAGGTGGGTCCCCCCCTCCCGACCGGCCCCCTCCCGGACGTCAGAGGACATCTCCAAGCACGAATATGAGGGAAGAGTGAGGGTACGGTGAAAATCCTAACGGCTTGCTTTTCCCTTTCCCCTTTCAGCCTACAGAGCCCATCTGCACTCAACGTTCCACAAGTGAATCTGCGCCGCTTCGTTATTGTTTGTTGAATCCAGCTTGTGTGCATTTTTGTGTTTTGTATGATATTTTTACGTCTGTCTTGTTTGACTCAATAAAATTCTTAATTCAACACGTGGCCCTCCTTTTATTTTGATATACTTGAGCGCGCAGACATTGACTTGATTTTGCTACGGCGTCTCGACCCGGGACAAATCCGTTTCATGCGGAGCTCACGCTAAACGGGATGGCCGATAAGCCTGGCCGGCGATTGGAAGCGGAGGGCGACAAAAGGGGACAAAAAGAGGAGGTGGATGCCGCAGGTCAAAGGATCCGAGCCGGCATTTCCGACAAGGGCGGGCGCCAGAAGCCAGCGCTTGAAGATCGGAACGCCCAGTCGGCCGCCGCTGAAGATCGGCCGCCGCTGAAGATCGGCCGCCGCCTAGGGCCAGGCGCGGCTCGGCCAGCAGCAGGCGGACGGCTCTTCGGCGACCAGCACGCCCTCCTCCTCCTCCTCCTCCTCCTCCTCCTCCGCCTCCGCCTCCGCCTCCGCCTCCGGCTGCTCTTCGGCCCGGTCCGAGGGCTGCGTGGCCTCCACCGACCAGAATGCCACCGCCACCTAGCGGACGCGGGGGCCGTTGCGTCAGCGGGAGCGAGCGCGGGGGCGCGCGCGGCCTCACCCGGAGCTGCATGCGGCTCATCATGGCCTCCAGATCTTCCGGGTGTTGCTGGAGGCCCGCCCCCCGCTGGAGCCCGTCCTCATCGGCGGCCAACCGGGGCACCTGGACGGAGGCGGCTCTGGCGGCCACGCCCGCCACGCCGTCCGCGCACCCTGTGGGCGGCAGCCGGTGGGACGGAGCGGCGAGGGCGCCGGTCGGCCCGGTCGGCCGGCGCCCACCTGTGTTGACCAAGAAGCGTCGCTCCTTCTGCCGTCCCAGCGGGAAGCGAGCCGTCAGGTCGCCGGCCTTGCGCAGGTCCCGCTGGAAGTTCTCCGCGGCGGACAGGAAGTGGACCCAGACACGCTCCAGCGCTCGCCGCTGCGCCGACCCGGCGGGACCCGGGTCGCCGTCGGACAGGAGACGCGTCAGATGGCGGGAGAGACCTCGGCGGGTGGAAACAAAACAAACAAACACACCAAAAAAAGAAAGAGATTTGAACTTCGACGGCAGATGAATGCGACCCGGCCGCTCACTTGGTCAGGGCGCGCGAGCTACCGACGGCGATGTTTGCGGCCAGCGCCCCGGCGTGTTGGATCTCCTGTCGCAGGAAGCCGCAGTCGGCCGAGCCGCCCAGCGAGGCCGCCATTTGCTGGAAACAGGAAGTGACGCGCACCAGCGTCCGGAAACAGGAAGTGACCCGCGCCAGCGTCTCCCGCTCGCTCATGATGACCTCCGCTCGCGACCTCCTCCCTTGGGAATCAGGCGGGTAAAGCGTGGGCCGCGAAATGAAAGCGAAGCTCGCGGGCGACGAGTCGAACGCTAACCTGGCGAGATTGCCCGGCGCCCGCGACGGTCCCGTTACGGCAAAATAAGAAGGCGCCTTGACGCCCTAACCTCCGGCCTCTGGCTCGGCGAGCGGAGGGAGCCCTTTTCTTCCCGGGTCCTCCTCTCTGCGCCTCCGACTCCGAACTTTCCGGTACGCTTCGCCGCCGGCGCCGTTTCAGGCCCTTCTTACGGCGTGGCCCCTTTCAGGGAACCTTCGCCCGCTTCTTTTTAGCTCCGACGTTCGCTAGGTCGATAGCGATTAGCAGAAGACGGCGGGAAGGTTTTGCGCACGCCAGACGGGCGGCGGGACTTATTCCGTTCGATGCGGACGAAAATCCGCCCGATCGCAAAACGGCTCCTACCTTCGATCCGCGTGCAGCGTGACCCGGGGCAAAAAAAAAGGTGGCGGCTGCGCCGAAGTCGCCTGGCCGAACAGGACGGAGGTCTTTGGCTCCTTCGGCGGAGTACGCCGCGCACGGACAAGCGTGAACGAGGAATCCAAGATGGAAGACGCGCGCTAGTCACAGCACAACACGGGAACAAAACGGGACTTTTGCCACATGGCAAAGTCCAATGGCTCTCTCGACGAGCTGCGGAGCGGAGGCCTTCTCCGAGGCCAGAGGAGAAGACGAGGGCCGCCCGCCGGCGAGGCCAGGCCAGGCGAGGCGCTCCCCTCCTCCCCCCGAGCCCGCCCGCCCGCCCGTTTTCCCCGGGGTCGGCCGTCGTCGCGACGACGGCCCGGAGCAGCTGGGGCCGGCGAGCCGCGGCACGATTTGCGCTGACGAAGGCGCCCGCCCTTTGCTCACTCGTCGTCACGTCGCACGCTAGCTCGGTTACTAGCCTAGCCACAAGATCGGCAGCGTACTGCACCGTGTCTTGATGGGCTTCTGGAAAAGAACACAAACTGACAATGACTCTGTTCCCCCATTATTTGCAGAAAGCCGAAAAAAAATCTTTTTTTCTTCGCCCAAGTAGTGACCGACCGCGGCGCAGACAATCTCCACTCAGTTGGCGCTTTTGGCCATAGGCTGTCTTTTCGTTTGTACGCGCTAACGTGTAGCAACGTGTCCGCCATCTTGGCGTTATGCGCGTGGACAGACGTGCTCAGTTGAGAGTCGCGCGGAAGAAAAGCAGTAACAAGTTCTTCCCGTTGGTTTCCGGCAGGGCGGTCGACATACAACGTGCGTCCAAATTCAGGGGAAAAAAAAAACGGGAGAACGATAACGTTGGTCCTTCATCTTGTTCCCGCCAGATAGCCGACGCCTCAAACGATTCCATGGAAACGCCCTCAAAGTGCGAACGGGCCCCCGGGTTTGTTCGGCGCTAGTCGGCGGCGGCGCCCCGGCGTCGGGCGGCCAGCGCCTCGGCCGCCTGCTGCCAGCAGCACCGGCACAGGCCGCACAGGAGCGCCGCGAGCAGCGTGGACGGCACCAGGCTGACCAGAAGCGCGCCCGCCAGCATGTGAGCCATCATCAGGAGGTAGATGCCCACCGGGAGTGAGCTCAAGTACGCCTGCGCGCACGCACGCACGCACGCACGCACACACACACACACACACACACACACACACACACGAGCAAGATGTCAGCCAGCACTACATTCTCATATAGGTTTCGTGTTTTCACAAAACCCGGCTCGAGATATTGATAGATCAATGATATATTAGTGGTGGCGGTAGCTCCAAAGTGGACAAAGTTGCAACAAATGCGGCCCAGTTGAAAGCTCCACTTTTGGAAAAAAAACAAAACAACAAACCAACAAGGCCTTCAAAGGGACAAAGTGTAAGATTTACACCGTTTTTCATTTCAATGGACTAAATTAAATGATGATAAATTTGAAAAAGGTGCAAAAAAAATGTGTTCTTAACAAGCAACAGTATGTTTGAAACGCAGTAGGTCTAGTCATCGTGAAATGATATTACGGGGGCGACGACCACTCCTCCGGAGGCCGCCGCGGACAATGGGAAATGCAGCGCCTCCTGCTGTCCGTAATGAAAAAAACGGGGGTGTCCGAATCCGGTCCTCCGGTCTGTCCGGGTGCGCGGTTTGGTCGCAAAACTCCAAAAGGCCCGGTTTTGTCAAAACACCCGCCGTACACTCGATACATCATTGAGCGCGGAAGAAACGTCCAAAGAATCCGGCCACGGACCAGACATAGCGCCCCCAGCAGGCGGCGGGCCAAACGGCCAGACGTCCAGGAGGCGCACTTGCGAGCGGGCGGGTCCCGGCCGGGGTGCGGGACGGCGGCCGCGCCCCGGGGGTCGCTCGGGGAGCGGGGAAAGGCCGACTGGGCCGGCGGCTCCGCCGCGGCGATCGGCAGGCGGTCGGACGAGCGCTCCGCTCGCTCCCCGCCTGGAAACAAATGAAGACGGACCCCGCGGCGTCACCGTTAGCTTTTGACGCCGCGCGCGACCCGGCGCGGCTGCCCTTTTTTCTTCGGGGCTAAATTAGCATTAGCATTTGAAACGGCTGGCGCGTGGCTTGAAAAGGGTACGAGGGGGCCGTCACCTGTCAGCGCCTCGGGGCTGAGCAGAACCTCCGGGCGCGGGCCTCCTCGTCCCCGCCGAGCCCGCTCGCCGCAGGACGGGACCGTCGGGACGCGACGGCCGTCTTCCGCCTGGGGAACGCGGGGAAATGAGGAGCGGGCGAAGAGGGAGGGAGAGAGGGAGGGAGGAGACCCAAAAGAGAGGGGCGCGCCTCACCTCCTCTCGCGGGACGCGAGTCTCCTGACGGCAGAAGGGACAGGTGAGGACGGACGGGGACTCGCCTGGACGGCGGACGACAGCAAACATTTTGACCTGAGACTCAAAAGTCACGTTTGCCGGACGTCGGCGTTAGCGGGGGGCGGGCGCAACCCTTTGCGCTTCACCCTCTCTTCCCAAAATAGTATTCGGGTGCCCGGGCCAAAGCTTTTTCCCATCCGTCCGCGCCCTCCCCAGTATTTGCGTCAACTTTTGGAGCCGAGCTCCTTTTCAGGGAAGCGCAGAGCAGCGGGTGCCGGAAAAAGCCAGCAGGCTTGCCAGGGTATGGGGGACTCCGCTCCCCGGAGAGCCGCACCCTGACTGGTCGGTTATCGGGCTTCCGGGGCTCGCCGATTGTTCGAAGCGGGTGCGGAAGGGCGGGCGAGGGAGACGTAGCAAGTAGGCGGGGTGCGGCTCTCCGGGAAGCGGACTTCCCGATCCCCGCGGTAGGGCCGTGCGGATTTGTCAGTGGAAACCGGGCCGCGACGGAGTCCAGCAGGGTAGACGGGCGGCGGAAAAGGGGCCTCGCTGCCCCGGGGCCGAAAAGGGAACGGCGAACCATCGGGACCGCCGGGAGTCGGTTCCGGGCGGGTTGAGGCGGGCGGGTCGCGGAGGCGTACTCACCCACGCTCAGCATCCTCTCCAGACACTTGGCGCACATCCGGTGCAGACACGGCAGAACCTCGGGCCGGCGGGCGCCGCCGTCGTAGCGACTGCAGCAGATGTGACACTCGGGCGGCTCCGGCGACTCGGCCCGCCCGAAGGTTAGGGGGCAGGGGGGAGGGGCGGGCGATCTCACCCGGGCCGGGCCGAGCTCCGCCTCCCGGGGCCGCCGACTCATCGCGTGGGCCAGGAGAGGCGCCGTGTCACTGTCCGGCGACGCCATCCCGGCTGGAGACGCGCGGCCATCTGCAAACACGGGCGCCGGCCATGACGCGGCGCGACGCGCGGACGCGCGGCGGAGGCGGCCATCCGCCGGCCGGGCCTGCGGCGGGCGGGCTGCGGCTCTTACGTAAGCGCGCGCGAGGGGACTGGGGGACGTCGCCGTGGCGACAGCTTGGCCCGAAGGGCCAATCACTCGCTCGGCCGCGCTCCTTGGGCGCGCACCTCGCGGGAGACACGGGGCTCGCGCGCAATCTCCCTTTGCAAATGACGCCACAATCATCGGCGTCCTTTCGGTTGGCGGCCCTCCCCGCGCCATTCGAGCGCACGCTTTGCGCCAGCAGTAGCGAAAGCAGCCATCGACGCTCGAGGCGGACGGGCGCTGTGACGTCACGCCGCCATACCCTAACGAGCGGAGAAACGAGCCCGGCTCACCTGATGCGCGCGCTCGCCTCGTCGAAAGCCGTCGACGGCTCGGCGCGGGATGCCGTCGCGTACGTCACCCGCCGCGCGCGTCGGCGACTATCGAGGGGGAGCGGCGGGCTGACGTCACCTACACCGACGCACACGTGACCACAAAGGGACGTTTGCCCTCCGCCTCGGACGTCATCTTTGGCCGACTTTGGAGTCCGTGGCTTACTGTTCATTGCAGTCAGTCGAATGGCGATCGATCGTTTGGAACGGCTTTCGTTGGGAGCGGAGGACTTGCGTGCTCGGTGTCGAGATTGTCGCTTCATTTCGATCCGGAAACGAAATTGACGCGCGAAGCTAGATCATTGCAGATACGCGCATGAATCAGAAAGGTGTGGGTATTTATAGCTCGTCAAGTCGGTCTACCGATAGACAGACGCATTTATAGACGGATATGTAAATATACCGTAGCGCATAACCAATAAAGCATACTATTTTCAGAAGATGCTAATCAAAGGGCGGACTAAAGAAAATGAGTTGCGAACAGGAATAAAACAAAAAACGAAACAAAAACACGGGTGTGTGGCGGTGGGGACTGACGCCTGACTGAACGCCAGGGGGCGCTATTATTCCGGGTTGGTTTTGGCCACAGCCGCTCGGGGCCAAACTTTGCTTTTCCACACTCGCGGGAAAAGACGAGACCAAACTAGCCTTCCTCCTGCTCGTTATTGGCCGGTGTGTTTTTGACTGGCACCGATTGTTTGTCTTTGGGGGGTTGGGGGGGGCTGGAGTGCCAGTCACCAAAACAAACTACGATACACAAAGCCGTGCAGGCTTTCCATATCGGGTGATTGAAAAAAATCATTTTATTCTTAGCCGGTGCGGCCGGCGAGCTTCTCAAAGCGTCGGCGCTCGTTTCCGTCATGACGATGAAAGTTCTGAAAAGGCCAAGTTCCCCACTACCCTCCCGCCGTAGCACAAGCCGTTAGCAATCCAGTAATTAGGGCCTCTGATAAAAGGGAGAACCTGCGCCGGTCCTCGGCTCTGCCCACTTCCGGGCACTTTGGCTGGCTGGCTGGCTGGCTACTTTCGGACTCACGCGGGTAACGTGCGCGGCGCCGCCAACTTTAACATTAGACGTTGCGTGCAGCTGGCCGTTGATGTTGTGGCAGAAACGCACCTCTGTTAGGTGCGCTCTCCGCGGCCGTTAGTGGGCCACGACAAGGCTGCGTTCAATCCAGTCCCTCGCCATGCGCTCACTTGAGCAAGTTGGGAGGCAAGGAGGCCCATCGCCGCTCGTTGCCTATTGGTTTAATTGGACTTTTATTGCACGGCCTTTGATTTGTAGCAGGACACTGCTGTTTTGTTTTGGCTGTTTGTCCACTTCCGTCGCCTGGGTGTGGCACTTGCTTCCACGTCGGCGCGGCGTTCGCCCGGCGCGGCCGTAGGTGTTTCGCGTCCCAGCCGCCCCAGCCGCCCCAGCCGTCCCAGCCGTCCCAGCCGTCCCAGCCGCCCCCTCCTCTGGGTTCCTCGGCGAGAACCGGCTCGGCCTGCGGGCCGGGGTCTACATTTATTGTTGGACTTTTAACACCCGTTCCGGCTTGACTTTAGAACTGGGCAGTTGGTTCACTGGACCAATAAGCTATTTATTGTTTGTTCGTTTTTTTTTTTTCTTTTACGGGGCTGGAGGAACAAGTACCGCTTGTCAATTTCGTCTACAAGCATGCCGAGTCGCTAGGCGGCAGTAATGTCGCAAATTTTCTCCAATCGGAAACAACTTCTGCATCTGACGTCAACGGTATCCGCGTCTTCGGCGGAGGGGGATAAAAAAAAAAGGACGCGAGTAAACTCAAATTCCCGTTGAAGCTGGTCACACGAAACCGGAGGCTTGGGCAAATGTCCGCTTTGAAACATTCGATTTCGATGAGGAAAGAACGCAAAACGGAGACGTATATACTGCTCGTTTGCAAGACCCCCGGCTACACTTAGGCAAGGCCCGAGTTTGGTAAGAGGACAGCCGCGAACGGGACTCCGGCTTCACAAGCCAGTGCTGCTGCGTCTCCTCAATCGTCAGGAAGCGTCAGCGCTCGCTCGGCTTGTGTCCTCTCGTGCGCCGACGTCCCAGAACCACGGCGTCGTGCTCTTGTCCTCGGCGGGCAGGCCGAGCCTCATCAGCCACCTGTCACACGTCGCCCTCTGCCGGTCGCGCGTTGACATTTTTCACGTACAATCAGAAGAGAACGAATGGACACAGAATGCAACCCCTAACCGTAAACCGCGGCGGACATTTACAATCTGGAGGAAACGCGAGGCGGAAGACCAAGCTCCCTATTTCCTCCATTGCCCTGACCAAGACAACGTTTGGAGGACCGAACTTTGGGACGCGGTTTGAAAAAGAGCCAATACCCTGTCCGGAAAGCGTTAAATACCGGAGTCTGGAGACGAATGCGCAAAATGCCATGGGCTTTGACACGCCCGCTTTGGCTCACATTCGGCACTCGGGTCGAGCCGGCGGAGAAGGCCGGCCGCCGACCTTTCGGCGCGAACGACGTCACCGCGCGGAAAGCGAACGACGTCACCGCCGCGTTCCGGGAGGCGGGGCGTTTTTGTCGGCGCGCGGCTCAGGCTAAAGTCGCGGGTTTTGACAGCCGACGGACGAAGGCCGATCCGGGCGGCCGTCCGTCGCCATCCGTGCGCGCGCGTGGACACAAGAAGGGGAGGATGCCAGGAAGTTAACATTTTCTTTACCGTGACAACATCCGTTAAAAACAAAATACATCAAAAGAGAAGGAGTCCTCGAAAAGGGTTACCGTGGAAAGGCTCTCGACCGAGCCGCGGCTCACGTTACGACTTCCCGTCGCGCTTCCCAAGTCAAAAAGTATGAAAAGTTCCAGGAGCTTTTTGTAGTGTTGAAGGAGAAAGACACACCGAGGCGCTAATGATTCATTCACGAAGGAGAGAGGGAGAAAGGAGGGCGGCGCCCTTTGGAACGGCCGAGGTCAGTTAGCGTCATTGACCACCACCACCACCATGTGCTCCTCATCGAGGCGCGCCGCCGCCCGCTTGGCCGCCTGCAGGTACTGCAGCGAGAAGTCGCCCGGCGGGAAGGCGTAGAGCATGGCGCCGGGGCCGCCCTCTTTGGCGCCGGGCAGGCTGACCACGCCCGCCGCCTCCTTGTTGCGCAGGTAGGCCACCAGGTGGCGCAGCAGCCGCACCTGCGGTCCCGCCTCGGGGGCGGAGCCCGCCTGCGCCTGCCTGTCCACGGGTCCCTGGAGGGCCAGCAGCACGGCGAAGGCGTCGGGGCGACCCGCCTTGACGCGCCGCGCCACTTCGTCCAGCCGGCTCTGGTCCATTCGCAGGCGCTGGGCGATCTTGAGCGGCTCGCCGTTACGCCGCATGATGGCGCCGAAGAAGGGGGCCCCGCCCTCCAGCAGGTAGAGCTGGGCCGGGAAGCTGCTGTTCTTCAGCGCGAACACGCCGCGCCAACACTTGGACAGCGACGAGGCGGCGAAGTCCGACAGCGAGCCGGGACACGGCGGGGCGGGCGGCGGCGAAGCGCGGCGATGGCCGTCGGCCTGCTTGCCGGCGCGGTGGCGGCCGCCGGGCGACTCGGCCCCCTTGGCCTCGGGGGTGTGGTCGCGAGGCTCGGTGGTGGAGTCCGGCGCCCGGATGCGCGCGCGGTCGGGGCTGAGGTCCGGCGAGGCGCGCGCGCGGCCCCGCCCCTTCTCGCGCTCGGCCGAGGGGCTGCGGCTCCGCCGGCGAGCCCGCCTCTCCTCGCGGTCCTTCTGCCAGCGCTCCCCGCTGCGACTCCGGCCCCCGCAGCTCCGGCCGAAGGCGTCCGGCGCCGCCCCGCCCCTCCTGTCGGGGCCCCGCGAGGGGCTGGGGGCAAAGTCGCGCTCCCGCTGCGAGGCGGGCGGGGACGCGCGCTCCCTACCGCCGCGCTCCAGGCGGCGGCCGTAGACGTCGGCCGGCGCCTCGTAGTGGGGCAGCAGCTGCACGGGCGCGAAGGGGCGGGCGGCGCTCTCTTCCACCCTGGCGAAGTCCACGCGCAGGCGGCGCTCGGCCCCGCCCAGGGGGAAGCCCCGCATCTGCGTGCACGCCGCCTGCGCCGCGTCCAGACTTTCGTACTGCACGTAGGCAAACGTGTCGCCCTTGACGTAGTCGATGCTGCGGATGCTGCCGAAGCGGTCGAACTCGCGGGCCAGGGCGGCCAGGGAGTTGGCGGGCCCCAGGCCGCCCACCCACAGGCGCGTGGTGGGGTTGGCCTTGCCGTAGCCGATCTTGACGGGGTGGCCGCCCACCAGGCGGCCCTGCATGGCCACCTTGGCGCGGTGGGCCATGTCCAGGTTCTGGAACTTGACGAAGGCGTAGGCGCCGCCCTGGCCCCGCGCGGGCCTCTTGATGACCACGTCCTCGATGGCGCCGTACTTGTCGAAGCCGCGCCGGAGCTCGGCCTCGGTGACGCCGCCGTCCAGGTTGCCGATGAAGAGGTTGCTGGTGGCGCGCTGGTCGTCTTCGGGCTTCAGGTCGTCGGGCGGCGGGGGCTGCGGGGCGGGCGCCAGGCCGTAGGGGCGCCCCCGCTCGTCCAGCATGCCGTAGTAGTCCAGCAAGCGCTCGCGGCTCAGGCTCAGGCTCTCCAGCGCGTAGTGGCGGGCGCGCAGCTCGCGCAGGCCGAGCGAGGGAGGCGACAGCGACCTCTGGCGGTAGGGCGGGTAGGAGGCGTGCGCGTGCACGGCGGCCAGGTAGGCCACGTCGGGCGGCGTGACGCTCCTCCTGCGCACGTACACGGGCTCGATCTTGAGCGGCCGCTCGGCCAGCAGCAGCCGCGACGTCTTGGCGTGGCGCGCTTCCTTGGCGTCCTCGGCGTGCCGGAAGTTGACGTAGGCGATGCGGCCCAGTTCCGGCGTGTGTGACAGTTTGACGCTGACGTCGCCGAACCTCTTGAACTCGTGGAAGAGGGCGTCCTCCAGGTCGTCGTCGGCCACCTGCGGGCTCACGTTGCTGACGAGCAGCGTCTTGTAGTCCCGGGCGGGGGCCCGCAGGCCCACCGCCGCTGCCGCCGCCGCCGCCGCCTTGTCCCGTTCCCGGCTGCGGCTCCTGCGGCGGTGCCCGCCGCGGCCGTCGGCCAGCAGCAGGGCCAGCGGCGGCGGCGGCGGCGGCGGGAGCGGCAGCTGCAGCGGGGCCGGCTCCTCTCGGCGGCCGCCCTCTCGCTCTCGCTCTCGCTCCCGCTCCCGCTCTCGGTCTCGCTCCCGGAGGCGCTTGGCGGCCGCCCTGGACGTCGACGGCGAGCTCTCCCTGGCGGCCTGCCGCTTCATCTCGGCGGGCTGCGAAGGGACGACTGCGACCAGCGGGACGGAGCTCCTCCGGCTGCGAAAGTCCTTGACGCTCCGGCCGCGTTAGCCTCGGCTCGGGCGGCGGCGGCGGCGGCGGCGACGTGCGTTAGCCCCTCGACGGAAAAGCCCAGAGCGGCCGGAAAAGCAAAACATGTCCTGCCGCCAGTCAGCGACGGGAGAGCTGCGACGACGACGACGCCGCCATCTTGGACAATAGGAATGTGCGCCTTCCTTCGACGTTTGGGGGCGGCCTCGGTGACGTCACCGCGCAGGCCCCGTAGTCCGAAACGCTTCCGTTTCTGCCGGGACGTTTAGCATCGAAATTGTGCGAAAAAGAGAAAACATTTCGCCCCCTTCTTCCTAACCAAAGGACAGACCGACTTTCAACCGTTAATTACCTTAACAGCATGCGTACAGGTTAAAGGCTTGTCTAGGCAGGTAAAAAACCCAAGTGCATCAAAGTGCCTGAAGAAAAAAGGCCGAAATAAATCCCTATGTCATCAGTTGCTTCGCAAAAACGTCATTTAAAAAGTTGACTGCAGACCCACGGCATTTGTATCTACACAATGACCGTTTATGGGCTGTGAAAAATTGGGACGCTTTGCTTCGGCAGCAAATATTCACGTGGCAAATAACCTGTCCCCCTTCCCCTGCTATGGGCGCTCGTCCTTGATGGCGCGATCGTTTCGCTGACGCAGACCGCGGCTAGAGGGGACCCAAATCACTCGGGTCCACCCTAACCTCTTTCCAAGCAGCAGTGAAAACTTGCCAGTCGGGTTGGAAGTATTTCTCTTTATTTCACCAATGACGAACCAGCGGCTTCAATCTTTTGCCTGGAAGCAGAACGTATTCATCAGGGAAGCAAACTCCATCCAATGCCCCAAGTAGCCAACCGTGTCTTACCAAAGCTTCCCGGTGCCTCGGAATGGCGACGTGCTAGCCACGCTTTTAGGCCCTGTGGGGACTTGATGCTGTGGCGGCGGGCCTCACCGTGAAAGCCATAAAGGCCCCCCCCCCCAAATGGTGCCCTCTTAACCCGAAGTTTCCCAGGTGACCCCGAAAGGCAGTTAGAACAAAGATGTCCTTTTTCACAGAAAAATTTCGCGAATTGCGATTTCGCAACAATGAAAAAAAAGCAAACTTAGGCTATTTTTCCCCAAATAGAAGAGTGAATTTGCGATGGCCATGAAGCGTCTTCGGCTGTCCTCAAAAGATACCCAATTTGTGTGAGACGCACCAACGTACGTTAGGAAGGAGCTTTGACTTGCGGGACCACGCGGCGGCTTTCCTCGCCGCCCCGTTCCCGTCGGCAGCTACAGCGTGATCGGGAGGTGGATTTGGCGCCGCCCCCCTTCAGAAGCAGCGCACTCAAGCGAACGCGGAACACGGTTTTAATACAAATGCTGAGACGGAGTGGCGAGCAGGAGGCCGCGGCGGACGGCGGGCTCCTGAGGTCCGCCCGCCGCCGTCCCGGGAGGGTGATGGCGCCTCCCCCTCGCGTGCCCGGCCCCGGGTCAGAGGTCAGTCCGCGCGCCGGCGGCGGCCGGCGCGTACTTGGGCATCAGCTCGGCGATCTTGCGTATGAAGTCGGACTTTTCGGCGCAGCCTTTGCACGACTCGCCCCACTCTTCCAGGATCTTCTTCAGGTCCTTGACCTTCAGCTTCTTCAGGTCCACCGAGCTCAGGTCCACTTGCTTGTCTGCGCAGGCACACACACAAAAGCTTTTATTCTTTTCTCGTTCACTCGCGACACGTCGACGACGCTCCGCTTTCGGGGAGCGGGCCGAAAGCGAGCCCGGCGAAGATCGCCGACGTCTTTGTGACTTCCTTCCCCCGCGGGCACCGGCCCACTCTCCCATAGCGGCCGCAAAGCCCAACCGATGCGCCCGCACCCTTCAAAAGATGACCGCACTTTTGTTTTTCTCCCCAACATCGAGACCGAGCTCCGAAAGACAACCGTATCACAAGGCGCCGTCGCACACCCACGTAGCTACAAATTCTAGTGGCGACTAGGAACTTTTCCATACAAAACAGTGCTGTCAACAAGGTAGGCTTGCGTTGTTCATTTCTAGTACTGCACAAATATTTTGCTAATATATACGCATGTTACTATAGATGACACCGATTACTATGCATTGTAGGCCTTTGGTAATCACTTTCGCTTCCCTGGCACATTTATATTAATACAATTATAAAATACTGACGGGACAAAAAAATCCCAGGGCCGGTCACCTAATCTATGGAAGTGGGAATTTTTTTTTTTTTAACTAATTCTCCAAGTATCCTAGACGAAGTAATACATGCCAAAAAAAAACTAAAAATAAAAGAATCGGGATTGAAAGGGTTCAACCTGACAGTAGGAAGAATTCAGACAACGCGCCCTCAGAAACGAAAACAAGAAAAAGTTTCTCGCACAGATCAAACGACGCTAAAGGATCCCGGGTAGACCCAAACAGAGGCGAGCGTCTGCTACCGTAGCGGAGTTCGCAGATTTGACTGTCTTTCTTCTTCAGCTTCTCGCAGATTCTGTCAACGGGGACGTGGTAGCTGAGCGGCTTGGACACCTCGTTGATCATCTTGGTGGCCGCGTCGCTGGTGGCCCCGATGTAGTAGCACTGCGCACACGCGCGTCGTCAGAAGGCGGCGCCGGCCGAGCGTGGTCAAGTCGGCGCCGAGACTTACGAAACGATTTTCTTTGCCTTTGGCGGCACCGCAGCTCTTGAGGAGCGCCTTCTCCACGTCGCCACTGTTCATGTCCCCTTTGTGCTCCTGCAGGGAGTTGTAGAACTTGCCCAAAAAGGTCACGCACACTGCCAGACACACACACACACACACACACACACACCGGTTATTTCAGTCACTGGTGACGAAAAGCACGTTTTTTTCATTTCCATCAACAAACCGACAAAGGTCCCTTTAGAATGAGTGAAACGTTATCCGTGTAAATGTAATCCAGACCGCGTTCCCCGCCAAGCAAACTAAGCACAGCTGACTGGCCAACCGAAGCGTCCCCCCCCTCCCGATCCAAGTCGTTTCGCGACGGAATCGTCCTTCAGGGACCGCCGTGAACTTTACGCGGTCCAAATGCTGGCGGTTGAAGCCCAAAGAGCCAAGGTCTTTTTGTGACACTCTCATCCGCGGTCCTCCTCATCCTTCCTCCCCACACGCACAGGGAACCGGTCCTTCCACTGGACCAGACGGGACGCCTCCTCCGGCAGCACCTTCGTCTAAACGGGCACGCCGGCGCGAGATGGCGGCTTCCGGCCGCGAGCCCCGTGACCCCCGGCTGCTCGCGTCAGGAGACGAGAGGTCAAAAGCTCACGGCCGTCCGTGCCGGTGAGCCAGCGCTTCCTCCGGAGCTTTCCCTCGGACTTTTCTGGGCCGAGTTTGGCCTTGCCCCATCGGGGGACTTTCGACCAGTCATCTGCGAGCCCTGTGAGGATCTTCAGCGATCGAGGGCGACTTGAAGTCAACTTTTGCTTTTTGCTGCGTCGTCAGACGTCAAACGACGGCGAAGAAAAACACGCGCGCAGCTACGCCGCGCGCAACTCGCGCCACAACATTTTCCGTCCGAAGAACCGGCCCGCTACTTTCCCGAAGGAACTTTTTGGGGCGCTTTACCTTCGCATTCTCCTTCCTTGAGCGCCTCGCCGGTCGCCAGCACGGCGGCGAGCAGCACCGCCGCGGACAGGCCGCCCGCACTCAACATCGGAGCCCGTGTGGCGCGCGAACGGCAAGCGTGGATTTCAGGCTCGCCGCCGCGGAGCCCGCTGGAACCTTGGCCGAGCCTCGAGGTTTCACTTAGCGCTACGATGGACGTCGGCCGCCGGGGATCGCTCGCTGCTCGGTGGACGCCGTCGCTCGCTCGACTCGTCGCCGGTAAAGCGGCAAGCTAGTCAGGCTACGTCGACGAAAGCCTCGGCTTCTTATTGGTCGAGCGAGACGACGCTCAACGTCACCACCCCCCGCGCAACGCGCCGATTGGACCGAGGCGAGACGGCCCGGGGACAACGTCCAGTTGGCGCCAGGCGATTGGACCAGCACACCGTATGGGAAACTAGTGCCTTGCTCCATCGCAGGAAGGCGAGGCTTGCGTTTCTGGGCGTCATCCACCGGCTCCTTTGACTCCACCATTGATTGAAATCCAATGAAACACGCGGCCGCCGGTCTTGGGAGCGATGCGTGACAAAAGTCGCGTTATTACTGCGATCAGTCTTGGGTGAGTTACTTCAAAACTGTGATGCATCATTTATGACTTATTAGGGTTAGTAAGGAGTTCAATGACTCTATTACTGTATGTGAAGTGTAATGCATTACACTACGATTGCATTGCTTTTATGCTAACCCTGATATAAAAGTAAAATAAACTAACCCAGCCGTAACTGTAAATATGGATTTGCAGCTCATTCCGCATCCAGTGAAAGATTGGCTCAAGCCTAAAACCGCTGCAAATCATTTAATCTAGATTGTATTGTAAACCTTTAAAGACAGGACACAAAATCTTTGTTTTCTCTTGTAGTTTAATCCCTTTATTACTTGGCCTCGCAGCATGGTTTAAGCCGAAATTGTGCATTTCCAAAACGCGTGTTAATACTGCATTCAAATTCAAGTTCAGTCGGCTAGGTTAGGGACATGGGTTAGGGTTATGTTTGTATGTTTGTATGTTGTGTTTGGAAAATAGATGGTTTCGGTGGCGCTAACGTTAGCGGCTGGCCTACGTCGTCGTTATTGCGTATCATCTGGGCCAGAGCTATTTATAGACTATTATTAATAGCAATTGTACAGTGAAAATTAGCGTCAGTTTACCTTGTCGTGAGTGCTTGTTGACACAGGGATCTTGCTGACAAGCTTTCCAAATGCTGGTGCGGGAAAAAAATTGAAAAAACTACGGCGCCGCTTTAGATGCTCTGTCAAATTATTGGTCTTATTTGCTGAAGTGAACAGCTCTTCAGGTGTCGCGCACAAAGTGCACCTAACTATTATATTATTCTTATCTTTATCACTGAGAACTGGAAGTTATGAGCGTATGTCCATCTTGCGTACACATTGAGAGGGGAGCCCTTCACGCTAGGCTGAAGGCCGGCCGGGGATCGCGCGCAAAAAAAATTGCAATCATTCTGCAAAGGGTTATGGTGCGGTCGGGCCACGGACCCCCGGGGGTCCCCGCGCTGTTTCGCGGCACCGATAGTCGAGCGAACTATAATCGGGGGCGGGCTCATGACCGGGCCAACCGGGCCATGGCCCAGGGGGGCCAGAGGCCCAGGGGGGGGTTAACTTGGCCCCGGAACCGCTTCTTCCTAAGTTGCTTCGTTTGGGCCCCAACTTGGCCCCATAAACGCCCCTTTAAGATCACCAATGGCAGTCTGGCTAGTGCGACCCTTCAAACCGAGATCACGGTCAGGCCAGAGACCTCCGATGAAATGCCTCTGCCTGTTACTGGACAACGGTTTAACCTAGCCTCTGTCCGTGTCAGAACTTATTGTCATTTGGGGTCATTAGACCACTTTTTGTTTTTTTATAATTGGCGGGGGGAACGGGGGTTAACCCGACTCATGACTAAATCGGTTCGAGCTTTTTGAATAAACACCCCCTTAAGTTTTTCCACAAACCTTCCAGCCACCGTTGCCCAAAGAAATTCACCCGCAGACGCTACCGGCTCTCCGAAAAGTCGCCAGAGGACGTCACGACCGTCGGTCGCCTCCTTCTCGGTCGCCTCCTTCTCGGTCGCCTCCTTCTCGGCGCTCCCCGGCGGGCTCCCGTCCGTCCCCCGCGGGATGTTTTTAACCATGCGCCGTAGATATTTGAATAGATTGAGAATCCGAGAATTTAACATTCTCGGATGTGGATCCCGCAGCCCTTCTATGCGTTCACCCCGAACAAGTCACGTTCACGCCTCCGGCTCGTCCACCTGGGACATTCTAAGAAACTAATATTGTTATAATACATTATAATAGGATATCGCAAGTCGCAAACCCGCATCGGAAGTCAACACCCTAATATTAGCTGACTGTTGGTGGCCGAAATGAGCAAAATCAGGTTGTTCCACTCCTGGTAAATTGGCTTTGATATGCCACAGCGTTGCCAATTGAGTTGCTTTTGATTGCACGTGCGCGATCCTAAGAGGGCCCAAGGCAATAAATATGTGGCCCAGGGGCTCCTGTCTATAATCCCTGGAGTCGGGACGGACCGCGACCCGGAGTCAAGCGGCCGCCCGCCCGCTTCCGTTGCGGCCGATTCATCCCTCATCTTCGTCGCAAAGCCTTTCATTGGCCGGCGCGACAAACGCTGGGGCGGCCGTGTCACGTGACAGCTGGCGCCCCGTGACGTCAGCGTCCGCTCGGGTTTGTTTTCGTGTGCGTGACATCAGCGGCCGTCGACGCCGTCGCGACAGCCGCGTCGAGTTCGTCTCGCTCGCCTCGTCCCGAGTCGTTCTTGCGCGCTTGAAGCGAGCGAGCGCTCGGTCGACGGCGTCGTCGTCGTTAGCCGCCTCGCGCTAGCCCGCCCGCCCGCCCGCCCGCCAGCCAGCCAGCCCGCCAGCCAGCCAGCCCGCCGCGAAGAAGCGTAAGTCGTTCGCCTTCGCTCCGGTCGTTCGCCTTCGCTCCGGTCGTTCGCCTTCGCTCCCCGACAGCGTCCTAGCCGACTAGCTAACTTTAGCCGCTAACGAGTAGGAAACGCTTTGCTCATTTTCGTCGCCCGGGACGACGACTCGAGTTGCTTGGGGGGAGTTAGGCCCCGTCGTTTTCGTCCGACTCCTTTCTTTGATCGTTGCCGCCGCGGGCTGCTTTTGTGCGCCGTCACGGGGCAAGGTGACGTCACCCGAGCGAGCGGGACAGAGTTGGGCTTCAACGAGCGAGCGCTGCGCTCGTGTGCGCCGAGGAGCACAAGCGAGCAGGGGCCGCAGTGATGCCGGGCCGGGCCGGGCCGGGCCCTGGCAGTTCGTGCGTCCCCTGACATTTCGCCATTTTCGTGTCATTTCCTTCTCCGGCTTTGGCCTTAAAGGGACAGTGTGTCACATTTCCACGGCTTTTCATTACGGGCAGCAGGAGGTGCTGCATTTACCATTGTCCGTAGCTAGAACAGACTTGGCAGCCTATCGTTTCATGATAACGAGACCTACCATTATATTTCAAACATATTGTCGGTTAAGCATACGTTTATTTGCAAGTTTTCGAAATGTGCCATCATTCAATATGTTCCCTTTTTGTGAAAAAAAAAAAAAAAAAAAAAAGTCCGATCCTTACACATTGTCCCTTTAACACACATGGGGCGGACACGATGCGCAGCCGCCGTTGTTTTCCTTGCAGAATGCCTCCATCCACCCTGGCCTGCTGTAAAGCTAGCCGCCGGTCATGTGCCGTTCCTATCCCTCCCTTTTCAAACGTTGCGCCTTTGTGCGGCAGCCGGGCGCGGGTCCAGCATGGCGGCAGACGGCCCGGAGCGCGAGGAGGAAACTCTGCGGACAGCCTTCAAGAAGCTTCGGGTGGACGCCGACAGGTGGGGGGACCTTCCCTCCGGACGCCGGCCGCCGGCGGATGATGATGCCTCCCGTGCGTGCGCGTGCGCCCGCAGGACGGCGGGAACGCCTGGCGCGCGGGAGACTCCTCGAGCGGCGGCGGTGCCGCCGCGTGACGCCAAACACGGTGCATCCAAAGACAACTGGCACAGGTGAGCGGCGTCGACTTTTTCCTAAAGCCGACCCGGTTAGCGCCGCCCCAAGTCCATTTACGGTGAACGGACGCGTTTGACGATCGATCCTGGGCGGAGGCTCGTCGCATCGGGGCGACGACAATGGCCTCCCGGCCCAGAGGGCGGACCGGTCAACTTTCCGGAGCGCGCTCGTAGCCTTAGGAATTCCTACGGGAGCCCGCCTACGGCCGGCATCGTCGGCGGCTTTTGACTCTTATCAGGCGGGGATCGTTTGAGGCCCCCGTTGGCGTCCCGTTCAAATCCCGATGGTCCGCTCGGCCAAGAAAGAGCCGCTAAGTCAACTCTCGATGCGGTCGGATCGAGGCGCCGGTCAAAGAGGTGGCCTCGTCCCACCTTTTTATCCGACGTGACACGAGAAGCGAAAAAGGCGCCAAGGAGGCGGCCCGGCGAGGTGCGTCGACCGACGTTTCAAAGGCCGAACCCGCCTTTGACCTCGCTTTAGAAGGTCACGCGACAAGGCTTGGGCGCCAACGGGATGCCTTTGGAGGATTCCGGTTGATGCCGCACGTAGGTGCGAGCGCCGCGCCGGCCCGGACCTTTGGGTTCCTTTCAACGGCCCGCGTTGGCGTTTTGCCGCCGTCGGCACCTCCCCGGCCTGACGCGCCCCCTTTGTCTCGTCAGCTGCGTGAGGAAAGCGTCGCGAGGAGCCAGTCGGACGCGGCGCCGCCGGCGCTCCAAGTCGCCCGTCCTGCACCCGCCCAGGTTCACTTACGCCGCCGAGCCGGGACCCGCGCCGCCCGGTCCCGAGGCGCCCCCTCCCGAGCCGGCCGCCGAGGACCGGGGAGGCCCGGCGGGCGTCTCGGCCGACTTCGGCCTTTGGTCCCGGAGGCGCGGCGCCGACCCGCGCTCCTGCCCGCGCTCGCCCTGCGCCGACCGCCCGGAGGCCGGGGGCCGGGCCTACTCCTTCACGGGACTGCGCGACGTCGTGTCGGAGTGCCGGCGGCGCGGCGGGCGGCGGGCCCCGCCCGTCGGCCCCGCCTGCTCGCCGGCCTCGCCCCGCTCGTGCTCTTCGCAGGCGCTGGTCTCGGTGGACGACGTCACCATGGAGGACCTGGCGGGGTACATGGAGTTCTACCTGTACATACCCAAGAAGATGTCGCACATGGCCGAGATGATGTACACGTGAAGCCGCCGCGCTTCTATAATAAACTTGGGTGTTTGCAGCCTGTCCTTTTTGTTTTTACCCCCGACTCCAAACTAGGCGTCCGTATGGTGGCTGTCCAGTAGCGTTGGATTTCCCAAACCAAAGCCGTATATTCTGCACTTTGACCGGGCGCGGACAGGCCACCCTTCGAAAAGTAGGGGCATCGGCGGTCGGCGCCGGCTCCGGGGTGAGGCTTAATTACCGGGGTCGGCGCGGTCCGGTAGTCCTGAGGCGGGAGTGGTGGCCCTTCTCTGCTGTTTTTGCCCCAGATTCCGCTCCGGGCCGCGCTTGGGCCGGCTTCCGCCGGAGCGGCTCGGGGAGGACGGGCGGCCAGGGAGCAGGTTGGGCTCCGTCGGACTTTCTTGGGAGCGAATCGGGCTTGGCGCCTTTGTCCTCCTCCTTTCCGGCGCTAGAGAGGCAATGGCGGTCTTCCGCTAAGTACCATGTGCGCATGCAACTAAAGGTGTCGGTGACTCGTCCCATTTTCCGCGCTCTACGTCTGTTGCGGGACAAGCGCTTGGCTGCCCGTCGTCAACTCCGGCGACGCCAAAACGATGAAAATAGTTCCCAAATACCCGAGGCCGAGTCGCTCTGAAGTAATTGCCGCACGATCGGTCGTCGGCGCGCGCGCTGAGTCGCGGTCCGGGGAACGCGTCGCCCCTAGCGACCGCCGCCAGGGAGAACCGAGTTTGAGGGGATGCGGACCGTGCCCGCGGTCGCCGCGAGGCCAGTCCAAACACAAAGAGCTCATTGTTGGCCGCAGCCAGCCCTTCCCTTCCCTTCCTCCGCGCTAGCTCATTAACAGTCATTTGCTGGCGCCTCGTTTTTTTTATATATTAACCGTGAGCTAAGGACGGACGGCTGATCTCACAAAATAAGCATGTCTGTTGAGCTCAGGACGGATGAACGACCCTTTATAGTTAGCATGTCGGGTACCCAAAAAGTGCTTGCTACATCGAGACACACGTTTTGCGTTCTTTGCGCTAAAATTTTATTTCCACAAAAAAATGTCAACAGACAGATGCCCTTGAGCGCCGTGCTAACAAATGCATGCCTGTCACCGGAGGTCAAAGTTCAACGACTAAAAACTCGACACAAATGGAAAAACGACAACCATGTGACTTTTCGCGTCTACTGAGAAAACCCAACTAAAAAGTGGTTTGGTTGAAATTTTTGGTAGACGTCGCACACGCACATGTTGCTCCCGCGCACAACTCCACCACGGCAAAATACTAGCTAACCGCCAAAACAAAGAGAACCCCTTCTTTTCTTCAAAGCGGCGGGCTCAATAGCCAAGGGGAAAGGAAATGGCTACGCCGAGCCAACTTGCGGCCGCCTCGCCTCGCCGGGGGACGGGGCGGGGCTACGCGTTCACGAAGCCCTTTCAGTTTACGCTAAGCCAAATAGCAGGTAACTTCAGCCAAGACCAGCATCTCATTTTTTGTCCAACGGCAAAGCCGAAACGGCGGGCAAAGAAGGAAAGGGCGGGGCCAAACGCATTCAGCAGCCTCGCCAGTTGCCGCCCCGCCCCCGACCAAGCCCGCTGGTATCGCTCCTTTGACCATCCTGATAGTTACCTGCTTCGCCTCTAGCATTACCATGCTAACTTGTGCCATTAGTGCAAGGATGTCGTCAGCTGCGATCTCAAATTCGCTCTGCCTCGAATCGCTTTTCGCGCATCCTGGCAAAGCGTGGTGTGTAGACAAAGAGTGTTGTTTTATTAAAAAAAAAAAAAAAAAAAAGCGCCAACCGCTTGACTGGAATAAAAGATGAGGCGCAAGCGGAAGAAAGGAGCAACGTCATCGTCCCAAAGGCCACATCGGCAATACAAAAATAGATTCAGACCAGCGTCGTGGCGCTAATGTTAGCTTAGCTTGCGCGTAGTGAATAAATAAGGGCTGGAGTGGGGGTGGGGGGCTAGGCGTAGATCTCTGCGGTGGGGGCCTTGGTGTAGATGGGCTTCTTGGCCAGCTCGTAGCTTCCTTCGTCTTTCTTCTTCATGCGGTGCAGCAGCAGCGCCACCAGCGAGAGCGCCAAGAGCAAGCCCACGCCGCCGCCGCAGATCAGCGCTGCAAGACACCGGCGATCCGCTCAACGCGTGCTTTCAGGTGCCGTTTCGTGAGCCGGCCGGCGATGGCCTGGGACCGGCGAAAGGAAAAGGCGAGCGCGGCGCGCCCTCACCTGCGAGGACCTCCGTCCTGGTCGAGGCCCCTTCGCCGGGGGCGGCGTGCGACATCAGCACGTCCGACGGGAGCCGGCCGCCCGGTCCGGGGCCCCTCCTCAGCGGGGGGATCTTGTTGTCGCGGGGCTCCGGGAGGTCGGGCTCCGGGAGGTCGGGCCCCGGGTCGCCGCCCGCCGCTCCCTCCGGGATCCCGTTGTCCGCGTCGGGACTCTGTCGAAGGGCCGGAGGGAGGACGCCGTCTTAGCGGGATCGTCGCGAGCGGCGGGGTGCAACGGCCCGCCGCGGCTTTTCCAAACTAATCGGCGGCGGCGGCGGCTCGTTTTTGCCCGGCTTTGGCTACGTTTCCGCGGCGGCCGGTTCCCTTTTTTTGCGCCCCCGGAAAACCTGTATCTGATCTTTTAACGGCAGCGGCAACCATCTTTGGTCCGGTTGCTTTTGTGACCGACGTGGCGCAGACGTCACAATTCTGCGCTCAGAAAGGCGCGAGCAGCTTGGAAATTAAAACAACAGATGCAAATATTCGCAGCCGTTGGCCCGTGGCCGGGTATTCCACCGGGGCACCCGTCGCGCCTATTCTGCTGCGCGTGACGTCGATGCGAACGAGACAAATTTTCGGGCCAATTAGCATCAGCACGCAGCGCGCTTTTCAGGGGTACTTGAAGACGGCCCCGGCCGCCAGGGTCTGACGCCGATATCCTCTTCTGGCTTACCTGGGTGGGCGGCGGCCAGTCCCGTCCGGGAGACGGGCGCTCCCTCTCTGCGGACAAACACAAGGGTGAGATTGCGCTTCGAGTTTTCGGCGCGGCCGCGGGAACGCCGACGAACCGGCGGCGGCGCGGCCCGATCCCGACGCCTCGTCCTCATAAGCTTCGTAGTCGTCGTACGAGTCGTCGTAGTAATAGTCGCCGTCTCGCCCTTCCTCTTCCCCGTCGTCGGCGAAGCCAAAGTCTCCCGACGACTCGCGGCGGCGGGCGACGGCGGCTTCCGGGGGCATCCACGTCTCCGTCTCCCTCACCTGCCGGGACACGACGTCAGCGCTGAGGGCAAGCCTCGGGCCGGGCCGCGGCGCTCCGCCTCCTTCCATCCGTTGCGCCACGGTCGCTCGCAAGCCGCGATGCCATCGTCTCGTTTTCGGGCCGTACGCCATTTCACCTAGTGTGCCCTTCGCCCGCTTTGTTGTTTTCCGCGGGAAATAAAGAGGCAAATAATGCGGCCGCAGGGACTCGGAGGAGGGTTTCCGCAACGCCGCCCGAAGTGTTAGAAAGCGTCTTAGAGAGGGAGAGCCCCGAAGCGCTCGGCCTGCGAGTATTGCGGCTCTCCGCGTGAAAAAGGCCTCCGTGTCTGTCCGTCCATTGAGAGGCTCTCCGCGCATCTATTGAGACTCTTCCAAGTGTGCAAAATCCCCCCGAGGGCCGGCCCAGGTCAGCGGAGGTCACATTCCACAGAGAAGGCAAAAGGAGCCGCCAAGACAAAAGGAGGAAAGCACCAGGAACGGATGGACGGACGACGGAATGCGGCACCGTCGCCGTCGCGCGTGCGTGCGGGGAGCGGGGTCGTTCCGCGCAACCTTTGCCCTTTAGTCGACCACAAACTTCTCCGGCCTGTTTACTCCCACAGCCTTCCGCAATCGGCTCACATTCAACTTGCAAAAAGTGCAAACTTGAACAACTTGCCGGGGGCACAAGCGGGTCGGAATACCCCCTCCATCTCCCGCGCGCGCACACGAGGACAAGCGCGCGCGCACGTCCAAACAAGGACGTCCAGGCTCCAGCTAAAGTCAGTGGGCAGCGAAACGACTCGCTCGCTCCCTTCGCTCGACCGACGGCCCGGCCATCTCATCGGCTTCCGCAAGAAAGGCAAAAGTGCGGCCGGGCCAAAAGGCAAAAGTCCGGCCGGGCCAAAAGGCAAAAGTCCGGCCGGGCCAAAAGGCAAAAGTTCGGCCGCGCCAATAGGCAAAAGTTCGGCCGGGCCAATAGGCAAAAGGCGCGAGCGGACGCATCGGGATCTGCATCGGCGACTCGCTTACCGACTCGGAGGCGACGCGCAGAGACGACGACCAAGTGGAGAACAGGAGCAGGAGGCCCAACGACGAAAGCTTGGAAAGCTTGGGCCACTTTCCCAAAGGTGACATGTCGCCTTCGCAAACGAGAGGACAAGTTGTTGTCGTCGCGCGCGCGCCACTCAAATTTGACTGCCGGGCGACTTTGCTCGACTTTGTAGTCTTTGGCCTCTCGTCTAACTTGTGCCCTCGCCGCTCTCCGCCAATGAGCGCTCGGCTAGGCTGCCGACGCCACCGCCATCATTTCCCCTAAATGTGTCGCGGCCTAGGCCGGCCACGCCCCCTCCGCGCCGCACTCCACAGTAAAAGCGCCGATCCCGTGCCTGACTTGACTCCCTTTCTTTTACTTGCATTTCCAACTTGACTCGGTTCTCTGCCGCGCCGCCCTTCGGCGTATGCGCAACGTGGAACGCGCTGTCAACGGCTACGCGTTCACTACTTCAATACGAAACGGACGGGGAACGTCAACGACGTGATAGTGACGAAGACAAGAACAACTTCAATTCGGCATACCGACAGCTCATTAGAATATTTTGCATCCGTCTCGCTAAAACACGCGAGCATTCGTTCGCTCACGGGAACGCCTTCAAAATATACATCCATATTTGTCCCGTACATACACAGTCAGTCGGGTGTGGGTTTGTGGGTTTGGCGGACGGACGGACAGACAGAAAAAAGAGAAAAAAGACACTCACGCTTGCCCACACGCGCGCGGAGAACTTAATTGCCTCTGGGGCATTCCAAGAAAAGTTGCGAAACGTTTCGGATGATCGCGAGTGAGTCATCGGCATTCGGACTTTTATTTTGGCGGAAGAGCAGCCAAATTCGCGCAGGACGGAAATTCCACGCGCACGTGACGTCACTTTCCAGTCACAATTTCCCTTTTCTTGTCCTAACAGGTCCACGATTTTGTCTTTGACTTCCTTCGGCTGACGCAAATTTCAGCGGAACAAGGGGGAAGCCAAATCAAAACGCGCCGTGCTCAAGTGTCTTTTATCACCGCCTTGAAAAAGGGGGAACCTCGTGTTGCGCGTGCGATATCTGAGCAGGAAGAGGAAATTGTTTTCAGGTTGGATGACGCGATTGCCGTGATGTCATATCTACGTAAAGCCAGGCCTGCCTTGCATCGACAAGGGTTCACCTCCCTATGACAACAAGGCGCAAACGCGAGTGTTTCAATGAAGACCGCGGGCTCGCGCATTTGATCGCGTGAAGAAAAATTATTGGTGGATCTCAAAAACACATCTGTATTAACTCCAATATATTTGAACATTTTTGAGACACATTTCTCGCCGTCGGGGGCAGAGAAGGGAGAGGATACGTTTAGGTGTGAGAGAAGACTAACCCTAACTTTTGAGGGCAAATCGCCTGGTCAGTCGATGAACAAAGTGGGGCCCTTCTACGCACTCGCCGATCGTTGAAGGGAGGATTTTTGTGGACGCCGAGTGTCAATGCGAATTGCACATTTCATCTCTTCATAACCAGTTAATTTGAATAGTTCCAATCATGGATGTGGAAAAGATCACACATTTCAGGTTTCGTTTTCATCCAGATGCCTTTGAAAAAACAAACGAATTGTGTGGATGATTTCAGGGATTCGGTCTCTATTTTTCATAAAAATGGTCCTAGCGTCAGCAAGTCGATTAGTAGCCAGCTGTCTGCCGAGCATTGCCGGGTTTTCGTAGTTTTTCATAAGAGTCGATGACATTTCTGCAGCTGCAATAAAAAGTTAGGGTGAGCTAGGGCATCTTTTATTGATACTTTTACTACACGTCAATGAAATGAAACCAGACCCCTTTTGCGAAAACAAGTGCGTAACGTAAACTCAAACTCTACCGTATTGAAGATTCTACTTAAAAAAAAAACGGTGAAAGGGGCTCTGTGTAAAATTTCCAGCGTTTTTCATGACGGACGGCAGGAGGTGCTACATTTACCATTGCCCAGAGCCATAACAAACATGGCCGCCTCCGGAGATGTGTCTTTTCATTTAATAATAGCTAGACCTACGATTATATTTAAAATATGCTCTTGGTCGTTAAGAAGACATTTATTTGGAAATGTATAATCAATTTATTCCTTTCGAATGAAAAACGGTCTAAATCTTCAACGCAAACAGTGACGTTCGTTTATTGAGAAGCTCCCAAGGCATCCTGGCAAAAAAAAAAAAAAGAAAAGCACACCGATAATGTTTGTGATAGTGTCTTGGAGCAACATAGCCTTATTGTAGCGTTGCGGAAGTGGCGACCTGACTTCGTTTCCGGTCGGACTCGAGAGCGCGCTGACAGCCGTGCTTAACCGCAGGTGACATTGGAGCGGCCGGACAGGCGAGCCAGCGACGCTCGGCACCAGTCGGCCTCCAAAGGTTCAACGCGGCCCGGCTCGACCGGGGCTTCCGCGCGGGTCATGTGGGCCCTGCGGCTCGCGTCCCGGCGACCGCTGCGGTCTCTCCTCACAAGCGCTGTCGGAACCGACCTCCTCTCCCACAAGGTTAGCCTAGCCTAGCCTAGCTTACCTTAGCCTAGCTTAACTTCCTTACGTCACGCCTGACTCGACGCGGTTCGCTTCTGACTCGGTCACGTTCGTCAACTCGGATCGGTACAAGCGACGAGACGCCCTCAGTGATGTCGCCTTTTGCCCATGCTTTTAACGGTACCCCGCGAGCCGAGCTTGAAAGTTACTTCGCTTCCTATAGCATTTGCCCGCTCATCACTGATGTCAGGATTACTTCTACATTGTTAAGCAATTCCAGTCTTGAAATAAAAGGGAGGCAAAAAGCACTCATTTCAACTGTTAACAGAACATCATCTGAAAGCCTCCAATTGTACAAATGCAAAGGCATCGAAATGTAGTCCGACATGGCAAGTACGCCAAAATGATGACGATCGCTTCGGTGTCGGCCGTAGAATAATCAAACACGTGAGTTGTTATACCGCGTCGCGTGGAATCCGTTTTTCAGTCGTGGCGCATAAATAGCTTATTAAAAGCTTATCGTTGCGCAAAGGCGTTACGCGGCACAATATGGACTGGACGAAACGAGAACGTTTCCGCCTTTACCGCCGGCGTATCGTGGTCTTCATCCGGAGACCCGGGCGGCGCCCGACCTTGGCCCAAATTGCTGTCAAACGTAAAAAACGTTGAGGTCGATTCGTGGCACGCTCGATTCTTTGGGGAATAATTCCCGAAGCGGATGAAGGCGGCGGGCGGACGACCTCGCCAGGGCGCTTGGCAAACAGGTGAAAACCAAACAAAAGCGCCAAGTCCCCTCCGTGTTCCGTGGAAGGCAAAGGAATACGCCGACGGTTGCCAGCACGCGTTCGTTTGTCTGACCGGCCGTCCGTCTGTGTGCAGGTGTCCTCCGCGGGCAAGGCCGGCGCGCCCGCCTCCACGGCGACGACACGCCGGCGCTCGCTGCACCTGGCCGCACAGGTGCCCTCTTTTCCGGTGTGGAAGTCCTTCCGGATGGACGCGCGCTCGCGCTCGGCACGCGCCGTTTTCCCGGGAATAGGCGCGGGGGAGGCGGGACCTTTGGTCCGTCATCTAGTCCGGGGCCGGGGAACGCCTAGGGGGCCCCGCTCTGAAAACACCTTATTGGCGTGATCGGGATGGCGGTCGGGCTCGGGATGGCGGTCGGGCCCGGACAGAGCTCGCTAGCATTTGTCTCGGGTGTGATGAGAGAGGGCTCTCCGGGGAATGTTAGGACTTCGCCACCTCCGATCTTGTCCACGCGCTCAAATCGTGTCGTGTTTGGGAAAGCGCGCCGATCGGCGTCAGCGTGCACCCGCTTCGACTCGGTGAATCGGCACGCGGGCCTATTTTCTGAGTGTGTGCGCGCGTCCTAGATGTGCAGCGTGAAGGAGACGCCGGCGCCCACAGAGGAGGAAGTCGGCGGTTTCACCAAACTGATCGAGGCCATGGGCTTCACCGGACCCCTCAAGTACCACAAATGGGTGAGGCTCCGCCGCCGCTCAGGAAGCTAACCGCCGACGGGCGACTCAAGGCGCCGTTCGGCCTGCACGCAGAAAATCAAGATCGCCGCCTTGCGCATGTACACGTGCTGCGTAGAGAGGGTCAACTACGACGACTTCTTTGACAGTACGTAGCCTCCGTCGAGGCCGGCCGGCCGGCCAACGTTGCCGCTAACGCCGCCGCTTTGGTCTCAGGATGCTCGCTGCCCGACACGCTCAACTCCTGGTTCCTGGTGGCGCAGCTGCATGTGTGGTGAGGCGCGGGCACGCTTGACACCGACCCCCCGAAAAATGGAAAATGACCACTGGAAAAATGGAAAATGACCCCATTGAGTCGGGCCGCCGCTAAGGCGAAGTAGGGGCGCCGGGCACGGGCCCGTATCAGCTTCGGTAAAAAGCTTACATTTGTGCTACGACGCGGCGCACGTTGTAGATGTGCCGAGTGGTCGATATTTTGTCAAGGAAATATGTCCTGTGTTCCCGTTGGACACGGTCTTTTATTTTTCACAAAATATTGACTACTCGGCACATCTATAAATGTGTACGTCTCGTAATACAAATGATTAAATGACCCAAGTGAAGCAAAATAGATGGGCGTTCTTCTTTGGTGGCAAGTCGCGGTGCCGCACCGCCGGGAAGCTTTTGAAGACAAAGGCCTCGTCCTTACTACACGCATGTCCCGAAGATTACGTTAAAAAAAAAAAAAAAACACGGAAAAAACGGCTGCTGCCAGAAGGTGCGCGACGCGCCACGTCTTGATTCCGATAGCGTCTCCCGGGATTTGTCCAAATTCAGCATATTCGTTGGTTTTGACACGCAAAGGTGTCACGTCGGCCAGAGCGCCGCCCCGAGATGAAGCAAAAGCGCTCATGAGCCGCTGCGGACCGCATCAGCGTTGGTTAAAAGTTTGACTTCCTTTTTCGCGGCACGATAAACGCTCAGCGGCCTAAGCGGCGCACGGCATACGCCGGTGAATGACGAGATTTCTCTTCATGCTTTGACTGGGAAAAGGCGCGCCTGTGTGGCGAGGGACCCCGTCGGGTGCGGAAGGCCTTCTCAGGCAAAAAGAAAAGCCCGCTTTGCGGTTCGACTTGAGTCGAGTTTCCAGCCGGCGATCTGACTTTTTGTATGCGGCGGATCCGGTCTTCCGGCAGGATGTGCCTGGTGCGCATGCGTCAGGAGGGTCGAGCGGGCAAGTACATGTGTCGCTACGTGGTGCACTCCATGTGGGAGGACGTGGAGCAGCGCAGCAAGATCATGGGGGTGAGTGAGACGCGCGCGCCCGGACGTTCGCCTCAAGTAGGATTGACGCATCCCATTTGAAACGCTCGGAGCCGAAAAAAAAAGGCGCGCGAGCCGACGCCCCTTTCGGCTCCCGGGAGCCGGTGGCGCCGTTCCCATCTTGAGCGCGGCGTTTGTCCGGCCGCAGATCGACGCCATCCATCGAAAGGAAGCCCTCAAGTCCATGACGGAGACCTTCTACGCCGCCCTGTTCGGCTACGACGAGGTAGCCCGCGCCCGCCCGCCCGCCCGCCGGCCGGCCGGCCGGCACCCCGTGACCCGTTTGCGGGTGCGCGCAGGGCATCCTGTCGGACGACCGCATCTTGGCGGCCGCGCTGTGGAGGAACCTGTTCAACTGTCAGTGCGAGGACTCGGCGCAGCTGGAGCTGATGGTGGAGTACGTGCGCAAACAGGTGAGCGCCGTCGCCGGAGGGGCCCCGATGCCGCGACCCCCGCAGTCGTTCCGAGCGAGCTCGAAGTCATGACGTGTGACTTCCTCGCGGGCTTCTCAGTCAAAGTCTCGTGCGAGCGCGAAAGCGACGGAAAGCCAGCAATTTATTTCTCCCAACTCGAAAGCTGCTTCCGCTTCCCAAATGAGGAGGCCGCATGACAAACGAAGGGCCCTTTTGGGTTTAGGCCTCGCGCGGGCTCGTTTTCAGCCTAGCGCGCAGCCGTGCCTTTCCAAGAAGACTGGGGGAAAAAGAAAAAAAAAATCTCTGACCCGACAGCATGTTCTCGCGCGCGTCTGCTTTTCAGGTGCAGTTCATCGACTCGCTGGACGGCGAAGACTTGCTTTTGACTGGAGAAGTCAAATGGCGCCCCCTGCTGGAAGAGAATGCTCAGAGCATCCTGAAAGTGGCCACGCCCACGTACAATGACGCCGGATTGTAACGAGGACACTCCGTTGTGCGTTTTTCTTGCCCGCTCCGTTGACAAGTTTCCTTTTTGCTCCCACGTCAGTCGAAATGGAATCAAACTTGCTGCGCTCGAGTCAAGCTGAGGATATTTCCACTTTCACCCGCTTTTGTCTGCCATTTGCAAAGGAATATGTGTGTCCGGTCAAATAAAAACAGTTTCTGTGTAAGTCCGCTTGTGCCCCGCCTACTCGGACCCACAAAGCGCTTTCCAAACTTGAGACGTTACCGCACGGTCGCCGAAGATGATACTCGGCGATGCTTTGGCGAGGTCCGCAAAAAGCCTTTTGGCCCAGTTCTCCCCACAAATGTCTGCACTCGAGGCCAGTCCACGCGAACGGCTCTTATTCGGCCTGAAAGTGCAAAATCACCATGGCGCGTGCTCAACACGCTTCGCGGCACACTTTACTGTAGTGCGACTATCTCGAGAAGAATCGAAGGCGCAAGAAATGACTGACCGGCTTGAAGTGGCGAAAAGGCGGACGTTCGTCAACTCGAAAAAGTACGACGTCTCAACTGTAAAAACGCGCTCCTTAACGATGGGGCGTCATCGTCGCGTTGGATTTTGTACGTAGGTGACGTAATTGTTCAGGCGCTACGGTGACGTCAACGCTCGTGTCGATCTCGCGTCAGCGACGTCCTTGTTTCCGTCGGGCCGAGCGAGGCGAAGACCGGTTGTCGAACAGGTAATGTGTTCCGCTCGCGGCCACCAGGGGGCGACGCGTCGTCTCCGAAAGCAGCGGGAAGACGAGCTCCGCAAGACGAAGAAGTCCGACCCGGAACTCCGCTCTCCTCCTCGTCCTTTTGTTGACGCGAGAATCTTTGCAGCAGAGAGCTCCAAATGGTAAGAAAGCATCTCGCGCGCCGTGCTCTTAATTTGCTATGTGTACGCCGGCCGATGTCATGAGCTCGGTCGGCGTCGTGTGACGTAAGCGCACGTAGCTTCGGCAGTCTTTCTTTGCTCGCTTCCGCGGGCGGGCGGGCGTTGTCCCGTTCTTTCGCACGACAGCATCTCTCCGTCTCTGGAGTTGCTGCCAAAGCGGCACGAGAGCGAGTCGCATTTCCCGTGTCCAATGTTGACAGCGTGATACCAGCTCGCGATAAATTCGCCTCCTTGATATTCCGGACCGACACCAGTAGCCCGAGTACTTTCACGAGCTACTAAAGCTTAGGCAGATATTTTGCGAATAAAAGCCTTTCCTTGTTCGGGGCTGATCTGCTCTCGCCAGCGGTCAGCCCCCAAAGCACAAACGCACGCACATTTGAAGCTCCAACTTTATTTTGGACGTCAACATCACCGCAGTGTGAATCCCTAAGCCAAAACATCGGTCCCCCCCAAAAAGCAGGCGAATCGTAGGTCAAACCCAACGGCCAAAATAGACGCCTTTCCGAGCGAAAGAGCTCTAGTGGTGAAACAGGCTTACTCTTGTTTCGATGGGACGGCTCCACAGCGCCACCTCTCCCATGCGCTCGATCCTTTACCCAGCCCCGATGGCCGAACCCCCATCGATGCCGCTGCCGGGCCGGGTAAGGTTTAGGGTCGGTCAGCCGCGCTCGTTTAACGCGTAGCGCGTCTCGGATGCGCCTCGTCTTTTGGGTGTACCCTGAACGCGCCCGTTTGCACTCACGTTGGTCGCGGCGCGAGGCCGAGGCACGTCACCCAAAAGGCACACGGACGCACACGGGAAACGTTTTGGTTAGCCACGCACTGGTGGTGCCCTCCGAACCCCGACGCAGTCCTTTGCAACATATTACGTGCGGGCCGGCCAAGGGCGCCAAACCCCAATGGACACAGACGAAGCTTCCGTCAGCCGAGGCCGCCGAACGTAGAGGTCAAAGGCGGCGTCAGAAGGCCGCGTGAAACTTAACGACCTTGGTACTCAAGCGCACTGCACGTCGGTTTCTTTTTGTTGTTGCGCAGGCTGAAGTGGAGGAAACCCTCAAGAGAATTCTGAGCCAGAAAGGAGTCCAGGGCCTCATCATCGTCAACTCGGACGGTGAGCGCGCACCCGCCGGTTCGGGGGGCGGGGGGGTGAAATTATTCCGCGGGCAGCCTCACTCGTAAGGTCGCCTCCCGACGATGCGTCCGCGCCAGCGCTTCGAGGTCGTGGGCGCCTATCGGGTCTGTGGCTCGCTCGCAAAAGATGGCGCTTGAGGAAAGCTCGCGCGCGTGCGTGCGACTCAGGCATCCCCATCCGCTCCACGCTGGACAACAGCAGCACGGTGCACTACGCGGGCCTGATCCAGCAGCTGGTGCTGAAGGCTCGCAGCACCATCCGCGACATCGACCCCCTCAACGACCTGACCTTCCTGCGACTGCGCTCCAAGAAGAACGAGATCATGATCGCGCCAGGTGGCCGCCGCCGCCGCCGCCGTCGGGGCGTCGCTACGGTGTTTGGCCGCCGCGCTGACGCCAGCGCTTCCTTGTGTGCAGATAAGGACTATTTCATGATCGTCATTCAGAACCCGTCGGACTGAAGGAGGGCCGGGACGCCGCCCGCCCCCGCGGACGAGAGCTCGTCGCCCCCTTTTCCCCTTTGCCCCCGCGGACGAGAGCTCGTCGCCCGCTTTTCCCCTTTGCCCCCGCGGACGAGAGCTCGTCGCCCCCCTTTCCCCTTGGCTCCCGCGTCGGCTCCTCCCTCTCCCGTCAGCTTTCAATAAATGATGCCGACAAGCGTGTCGCTTCGCCTCTGAAACGGCCGGGGCGCCGCCGTGGCAAGCGGGTCGCCGGAAAACCTTTTAAGTTTCAGATCTATTCATGGCACGGTTTAGGATTTTGCCTGGGCACGGTTTAGGATTTTGCCTGGGCACGGTTTAGGATTTTGCCTGGGCACGGTTTAGGATTTTGCCTGGGCACGGTTTAGGATTTTGCCTGGGCACGGTTTAGGATTTTGCCCGGGCACGGTTTAGGATTTTGCCTGGTGAAAGCCCTCACTGGGGGAACGCGAATAAACGGCCTCAGCTAGGCGCAAACTCGGCTTAAAAGTAAATGTGCTTTATTTCTATAGGAACACGGTGTACAAAAACAGCCGGTGAGGAGACCTTATCTATGCCCTCACATATAGGGATTTGTTTACATACCGTTTGGCCAGAACATTTTGGAAAGTCAACACAACATTGCGCATGCCACGAATTGCACCGATTCCTCAAATGGTGAAATGGTTGCATAGAGCGGCGGAAGTGCATTTCCCACAAACAAAAGTTGAAAAGCGGACCGCTTGTTGTCCGTGTTTTTATTGACGTGAAAATCTTGGGGTCAGCGGGTGAAAAATGAAGAAAAAGGCCACAGGGTCGATGACGTCACACCGGCCGGCTTTTGAAAGCGCGCAGCGCGTCGGACCCTCGTCGGCGAGGGCGGACGGGGCAACTTGATGAGCGGGCCATCTCGTCCGAGCGCCCCCGGAATGGCCCCGAGTCCGGGAAGTTGACGCGTGCGCCCGCCGCTTCCCCTACGCCATGCTGCAAACACACAAGGGCGTCACGCGGGCCGCGCCGGGAAGGCGAGGCGAGCGCACCTGTCGATGAGCGAGTCCCGCATGGAGGCGGTGATGGCGGAGGGCCGCGCGTCGTCGCCCAGGCCGAAGATGCTCTCGATGACGGACATCTCGGTGCTGGTGGTGTCCAGCCCGCAGAAGGCCGACCAGTCGTTGACCACCATGCCCGCCGAGATAACCTCGCTGCCCCGGTTCACCGTGCCCGTCTGCGGCACGCGAGCGCCCGTCAGATGCGGCCGGCCCGCTCGGCTCGGCGACCGGGGCCGTGAGCGCTCACCACCAGGGGAACCTGCAGCAGCGACGACAGCTCGTCCTGGTCCTCGATGGACGTCTTGGGGTGCACCAGGCCGCCGCGGTTGCTGAAGGCGCAGTACGAGCCCACCAGAACCTGATCGGCCACCGTGTGGCGGAACACCTCCACCTTCAGCGTGTCGCACAGGACCTCCTCCGTCTCCTTGGGGGGGGGGGCAAAGGGGGAGTAAACGGCACGAGGCGGCTGCCGCGAGCGCCCGCTCTCACCCTGTCCAGGTCCGGGTGGACCAGCGCCACGTAGTCGTTGCAGGCGATGACGTTGCCGAGCGCCGACAGACGCTCCTCCACTCGCTGGATGCTGACCGAGGCGGGAAGGCAGTTCCGGATGTGTTGCAGCTCCTGGTCCGTGGCGATGTTGGGAAGCAGCAGGCCGTGACGGTTACCTGCGACGGCGGGCGAGCGGAAGTGACGGCAGGCGCCGGGATAGGCGAGCCGCGCGACCCGCGCGACCCGCGCGACCGGCAGCTCCACTCACCCACGCACATGCGTCCGATGATGCGACATCCCGCGATTGACGCGTGCACCACGGGGATGCTCTCGGACAGCTCGCCTTCGAACACGCTGGGGAAAGGGGGTTAGGGTTAGGGTTAGGCAAGCTTAGGTGACGTCACTCGGCGCCGCGCTCACCTGTGAAAGTTTTGCGCTTCGCCGATGGCGACCAGGCAGTAGGCGTTGGTGAGTTTGGCGAAGCAGCCGATCTCGTTGTTCTTCTCGAAGGAGACGCGCACGGCCATCGCGCGGCAAGCGGCCGGCGGACCGGAGAGGCCGAGGACGAGGCCGAGGCCGAGGCCGAGGACGAGGACGAGGCTCGGCGTTAGCACAGCGGCAAGCGAACCGCTTGAAGGCGGCGGGCTCGCGAGAGAAGCCGAGCGGCGCTGAGCGTTGCGGGGCGGACGAAGTCGACTCCTCCGATCTTCGGCGACTTGCACTCCTTTTCCGCGATCTCACGTGTTCGCGTTCGCTCCGCTTGTGCGCGATGACGTCACGAGGCCTGAACCGGAAGAACAACCGTCGGCAGTCGGTCTCTTCCGCCCGTAATGGTGGCGAGCTCGTGTTGCGTTGCAGTGAGCGACGGTCAGACGCTCGCGTCGAATCCAAAGTTATTTTCGTTCCGTCGAGCCAAGACTAATTTTTTTTTTGTCTTCTTTGAGGTCCTCGAAGAATCACGTTAAAGCGCCCGGCGCTCATCGAGCCCGCCCCAAGGGCCCCGAGATCCGCTCGCGCAGGCGCATTCGAGTTTGCGCTCGTTTGTTCCCTATCCCGGCCCGCCGCGCTTCTCGTTGGTTCCCTTTGGAATCTTAGAGATCTTCTACGTCCGTGTTCGCGGGCGGTGCAGACGAGTCATTACGACGTGCGCTTCCGTTGCATTGTGGGCGCGCTGGTGTTTGTGCGCGTGTGTATAAGAAAGAGCGGCAGCCCGGAACAGGAAGAGGCGCTCCGCCTTCCCAGTGCGGCGTCAAGCCACGTCCGAGCCGAGCCCGTCGAAAGCAGGTCGGACTTTTTGCGCGGAATATTACCAGGTCACGCGTGAGCGATTGACGATGACGATGACGATGTCATCGCCCGCAGGAGTGACGCAAGATGGGCGGACAGCAAAGTCAGCCGGCCAAAGAAGAACGAGACGCGCCCCGGTCTGACGTAGCACGATCGCGAGGTCAATTAGCGGGCTTGTTGAGAGCCCCGTCAAACGCGTCGGTGCTGTCGGGAGAGCCGCCGCAGTGCATGATCGGGAACAGGAAGGTGGACGACATGCGCTTCCTGATCTCGTGCACCAACTGGTACTGATGACCGCCCCCTCCAGCACGCACCCGGCCCAGGGGGTTTCATTCCGCTTTTTTTTCCGGTCACGATTCTGTTTGATAAACGGGTATGAAAATGTCGCAGAGGCGGAATTAAAGCAGGAGATCTGAGGGATTCGAGGCCTGGTTTTTTTTTCTGTCCACATCCGTGTGAAAGCTGACACCGTGTTGACTAAAGAGGCGGAGCGGCCACTGCCTTTATTTTCATACTCTTTATTTTTATAAGCAAATGAAGAGCAAACGGCGCGGAACACGTCCTCCGCACACAATGTTGACAGGGTGCCACGTGAAATTCTTTGACCATGAATACTTGTTTGAAAGCCTCATCTGTTGAACGACTCGGTCGGCCTGTCGCTTTTGGCCATTTTTGCAAAAGCTTGTTCTTTCCTGTCAACTCATCGAATCCCATTTCATTTGGGCTTCAAGTCGTATTCCAAAACGGCTTTTCCCAACGTTAGTGTTCACTCACAAAACTAAACCCTCTTTACTCCATCTTGAATGACGGAAAAAGACCAGTAGGAAGTGATCACAAAGCTTTGGACGTTGCTTTCCAAAGTTTGCACATGCTTTCTTTGGGGGGGAAAAAAAAGAGCAAAAAAAAAAATGAAGGGCTCCAGATGAGAAATCCTGTCCGAAAGCAGAGGATTGCGCTCACGTGCCGGCGTCACTCTTGGCGTGAACCCTTTCAAAGTTTCTTCTCTCGGTATGGTGAAGCGGGACTGACGGAGAGGTCCGCCAGCTACATATTGGTCCCTTTGCTTTCTTGTTGATGGTTGTGACGAGATGATGCAGGCTCATCTTTGATTAGAAACTTTTCCAAATTGCATTGTCACTGACGAAATGTGAATTTTCGTACATCGCCCAGACTTCCGGGGAGGAAAACCCCGTGTGTGACAGGAAGGTGGGGCTGAGCGGGCGGCAACGTAAGATGGCCGCCTCTGGCTCCGCTCCCGGCGGCGTCGGTCGTCCAAGCAAATGCAAGTACAGTAGCAAATGCAAGTACGTACAGTAGTTGGTAGTCGGGCGGGCAGGGCACCCCCACCCCCACCCCCACCCCCACCCCCCACTACAAGAAAAAGCCAAGCGCAGCCAATCATTGCTCGGGGCTCCCGCATTTCACGCGCCACGGGAAGAAATGGCTTTTACTGCGAAAGGGCCCCCAGCGGAAGCGCGCGAGGCGAGGGCGCGAAGGGGCGGGGCTCCCCGACTCCCCTGCCAAGTTTCTCCGCAGGTGATCGGGAACCCGCCGAGCCACGCAAGCGGGCGCAACTTCGGCAAACGTCGGACGAGAGTTTGCGCGGCGGGCAGCCATGAGTTCGTCGGAGAGTCTCCGTCCGGCCAGCGGCGGCCGCAAGCCGCTGGGCAAGCTGGCGGCCCGCCTGGAGGAGCTGAAGAGCCCGTGGCGGCAGGTGTCCTCGCTGGAGCTGAGCCACAACGAGGCCGCCCGCCTGGCCACGGACGCGCTGCTCGAGCACGGCGAGCGCGAGTACCGCCGCGTCCTCACCGAGGAGCGGGAGCTCGGCTTCCTGTCCCAGGCCGAGATCCGATACATCGAGCGCCACCGGGAGCCGGAGCCCGGGAACTCGGGGAGCCGGGCGGCAGGCGCGAGCGGCCCGCCGGCGGAGGCGGAGGCGGAGACGGAGGCGGAGGCGGAGGGACGGCCCGGGCCGGGCCGAGGCGAGGCCGGCGAGCCCGGCGAGGCCGGCGATGACGTCGCGTCCGAGCTCACCTCCGGCACCTACTTCCCGACGATGACCGACGACGAGCCGCCGGTCCTGGAGCTGGGCTGGCCCGACGCCCCGCTCAGGTACGGGCCCTCGGAAACGCAGATCTACTTCCAGAGGGACAAGACCGTCAACGTCAAAGACAGGATACGCTCGCTCATCAACAAGGCCAAGAAGGTAGGCGCACTGGGAGCGAGCGCTTGCGCTTGCGCTTGCGCTCGCGCGACTAGATCAAAGGCTCTAGTGTATGTCGGCTCCAAAGCGCTGCCCACGGCAGACGCCGCGGCCTCGTGAGAACAAGGCTTCTTTTTCGTCCCGCCTTACTTTGTGGCTGCAGTACGTTGGAACGAGCTCGCTTGGCCGTCACGTCTCCGTTTGCACCTAAGCGCGTCTATCGCGCGCGGTTGCTCTTGTCCGACGCCATCCCTCCCTCTCCCCTCTCCGCCTGGCCGGCCGGCTTTGTTGGTGACCCGCGGGTGCGCGTGCGCCGCAGGTGATCGCGCTGGTCATGGACCGGTTCAGCGACGTGGATTTGCTGTGCGACCTGATGGAGGCGTCCGGCAAGCGCAAAGTTCCCGTCTACATCCTGCTGGACCACAAGAACCTGCACCTGTTCACCGACATGTGCTCCTCGCTGGACGTGCACGGCGTCAACATGAGCGTGAGTGGGCCTAGCCCCGTCCGGGCCCCGCCGGGCCCTCCCCCGGCTCACGCTGGCCCTCCCTCCGGCAGAACATGCGCATCCGCAGCGTGTGCGGCGACACCTACTGCGCCAAGAGCGGCAGGAAGTTCAGCGGACAGGTGCTGGAAAAGTTTATGATCGTGGACTGCGAGGAGGTCATCGCCGGATCCTACAGGTCGGAACGCGCTCGCGAGGCCGCCCCCTTCCGCCCCGGCTCTTTGCCGCTTCGCGCCTGCCGGAACCCGGGGCGAGGCTGCCGCTTGAGGAATTTCAAGCTCGCCGGCCGGGCGTGTCCGCGCCCACGTTCAGGCGCGGGCCGGGCGCGCGAACCCGATCCGACCCGTTTGCTCCTCTCGACGAACGCCGAAGCTCGAGAGCGGGGCTGGCCAACCTTTTTGAAAGCGGGCGCTACCCCTTTGGAACGCCAAGGGCGCCGCTTTATGTGAGGGCGCCCGTCATCGTGTTGATGATTTCTCACGATAACGAAGGGAGAGCTGGAGTAAATATGCCAACGCGGTGAAACGCCTCATATACGGCATCGTATGGATAAATGAGTGCAACCTTGCTAGAAAATCACAGTGTTCCATCGCTTGTGAGCTACGAGCGGGCTACTCGTTCGATCCTCGGCGACCCCCGATCTCGAGCGTTTGACGGGGGGCGGGGTTTACGAATATCCGCTCTTTGCTGTCGACGGCGCGCAAACCGAGACGCGCGCCCGGGCCGCGTCACTCCCGCCCCCCGTTCGGCGGTTTCGCCAACGGCCGCGTCCCGTCCTCAGCCGCGGACACGGCCGGAGTGCCGCGAGCGACCGCGACCGTTTCCGCCTACTTGAAAGTCCCAAACGCTGCGTCGCCCGCTTCCGCGAACGCCTCTTCGCTTTGCTTCTTTTCAATTTGTCCTTCCGCACATGAGCTTTTGCTCTTAAAGGGACAACGTGTACGATTTCGAGAGTTTTTCGCTACGGACAGCAGGAGGTGCTGCGTTGTGTCCGTGGAGACCGCCGGAGGAGTGCCACCCTCCATGCGATACCATTTCACCGTAACTAGACCTACCGTCGTATTTCAAACATACCGTTGCTCGCTAAGAACGCATTTATTAGCGACTTTTTGAAATGTATAATCGTTTATTCCCTTTGAATTAAAAACGGTCTAAATCTCACCCGTCGTCCCTTTAACGGCGACGCGACTCATTTGGCAGCTTTCGCTTTTGAAAAATGTGTGAATTTTTTTTAAGGAGAAAACACCTCGAGATGAACATCGGCGGAAACTCGCGCGCCGACCGGCTTAGCGCTTCTGTACTCGGTCCCCTCGTTGGCACACGTGCGCGACCTGAAAGCGGCGCTATTCAGCGGCGCGGTTGCGGACCTCGCGGGAGTCTGGGAGCGGGTCTGGGCCCGGGGTTGGCCGGGAGGATGGGCGCGGTGCGGTTGGGAAGCATGAGGAAAGCGTGCCGTTTTGGGCTTGCGCGGGGGCCGGCTTTGCGGCGGTCCTCGGGAAATGACGGCGCGCTCGCGGAAGGCCGCGTCGCTGCGGCCTTTGACGTCCCGAGAGGCCCGACGGACGGCCGCGCTCGTCCGCGAGCGAATGCGCAAAAGGAAGCCAAGAAGCGCGGCCGCCTTCCCGTGGGTGGAACGGACGCGGGTTTCCAATGGAGTTGTGGAGTCGCGTTCCAAAATATTGGAGCGGCAAGTTTGTTTTTGTCATATACCCAGCGCGTTCTTTGCTTTCCCGGCCGGAGGCGGCGACGAGATAAAGGTGGTGGTTTCTATGGCGCCGCGCGTGAGGCGACCGGGCTTTTCTCCCGGAAGCCGGCCCGGACCGCGCTCGGTGGCGCCGTCTTTGCAGAGCTTCGCGTTCGTCAAGACGTCTCGGGGGTCCGGCCGCGGATCGGCGAGCCCGGCGCGGCGCGTCGCTTCCTCAAAACGACGGGCAGGAATTTGCTTCGAGGAGCCGTCATTCCGGTTGCTCCGGCTTGGCGCTGGCGCGGGGCCCGGCCGCCGGAATCCGCGCCGGCTCGTCAGGTCCGACGCGCTAGGCGGAAGACGGGGCCCCGCGTCCGCCTTGCCGTCCCCTGATCCGGGCGTGCTCCGGTCGCGCCTTGGGACGCTCGAGCTTACTTGAAGTTTGCTTCTTCAACACGACGTCGGATCGGGTTGACGCGAGTGCGCGTGGCCGGTACCGAAAAGTAGACCTAAAAGTCCGTCTTTATCCTAAGACTTCAACTTAGTGGAGATCTTCAAGTACGCTCGCCACTTGTGTCCGGCGTACAGACAAGTCCGAGCAAGCGCCAAACGATACGACACCGGCCGCTCTCATCGCCCATTTCCGCTCCGGCGAATGTCCCTTTTTTTTCTTGGGTCTCCGACTGAAGCAGCTCGGGCCGAAGGGACAGACGGCCGCCTGTGTTTTCGAGCCGCGATTTGGATACGGTGTTTCCGTAGCTCAATCCTTTGACGCTCCGCGTTCGCAATAAGGGGAGCCGCGTTTTGCGATTGGGATGACGTTTTGCGCTGCGGCGACCTCGCTCGTCCTGCGCTTCATTTCGCATCATCTTCAAACGCTTCCGCTGTGAGTTTCTTTAGCTCCGCTCGTGGATTTTCTCCTCCTTTTTCAAGGCTTTCGCGGCTGGCGTCGGGCCGACGCAATGGCCGCGTCAGTAAGAAACGGCAAGTTCGGTGGAGCGTCGGTCCGGCGCGGGGAAAGGGATGAATGCCTTTTCAGCGCTTTTGATGGCCAGGAGAAAAGAAACGAAGCCGAATGCCACAATTGAGGTTTCGGCCCGACGCCAGCGATGCGCGCGCCCGATGTCGAGAGAGTCATCGGTTCGGCGTTAAAAACGAGCGGCTGCGGCTTTGTATTCGGAACGCTTGGCGGATATCTGGGAAGAGGCGAAAGGAGGCTCTCGGCCGACGCCGGTCGCGGCGCTCGGCGAGATTCGAGCCGCGACGAAAGCGGCGCGACGTCGCTCCCGGACTCAAAAGCTTCCCGTGTGTGCGTTTGACGGCCGTAGCTTCACGTGGCTGTCGGCGCAAGTCCACAGCAACATGGTGATGCATTTCTCGGGGCGCATCACGGAGAGTTTCGACCGCGAGTTCCGCTGCTTGTACGCCGACTCCCAGGTCGTCGAGCGCTTCCGCAACGAGGAGGACGAAGGGCTTCCCTATTTGCCGGCGTACCAAACGCCGCTGTTGGCGGGCTTCACGTCGCTGGTCAAGGCCAACCTGCTCGCCGACAGGTACGCTTCGCCGTCGTCCCCTTCCGTAGTTTTGTTTATTTTTTTGGGCGAGCGCCGTCTTTGTAACGGCCGGCCGCCGCCGGTCTGCCCGACAGGCAGCGGCCCGGCTCCGACAACTCCAGCAGCCCGTCGGGCAGCAGCCTGTCCAGCGTGAGGGCGGCGCCCGGGCCCACCTCCAACCCCATTTACAAGGTGACCCAAGGTCAAGATAAAGCCGAGCCGCTCGCCGCTCACCTCGGCCTGGAGCGGCGCGGCGCCGGGCGGCGGCTCCAAAACCTGGGGCCGCCGCACGTCCCCTCCAACGGGGCGGTCAATCACAGCCCGCTCGTGGAACGGCGCGCTCCGGCCTACGGGCTGGAGCGCGCCAAGGCCAACCCGGCCGACATCATGTGGGCCCATCGGGGAGGCAAGTTCCAGGCCCTGGGACTGTATGAGCACAAGGTCAACCCGTTTCACGCGGCGCCGCCGGCTCGCCTGCGCCGGAGCCGCACGCCGCCGCTCCCGGAAACCAAACTGGGCGCCGGTCACAGGAGCTCGTCCAATCAGCTGCTCCACAAACTGTCGGACTTCTTCCTGCCGCCGTCGGGCAAAGACCACTTGGCCCGGTCGGACTCGCCTCACGGCACGGTGGCCTGGGGGGGTCCCGACCTCTCGCAAAGCGAGCCCGAGAGCCAGCAGGCGCCCCCGCCCCCGCCCCCCTTGCTACACGTCTCCGGGCGGGACCGGAGCGCGGAAGGGGAAGGGAGCGCCCGAGCGGAGCCGGGCGGCCAGCCCGACCAGATCACCAGGCAGGACCAGAAGCGCATGACGCTGGGTCACAGCAAGCTGGATCTGGTCAACCAGTACAACAAGATGAAGACCAAGCAGGTTTACAGTCGCTTTGAGCTCAAAAGCTCCCAGTGACGTTTGGGAAAACAACAAAAAATAAACAAAAACAGACCAAAAAAAAAAAAAAAAAACTTCCATTCCGTTCTTCTCAGGTGAATTATTGCATCCCGGCCGTAACCGGGCGGGACCGGAGCGCCCAACGGGGCCGAGGCGGCCGGGCGGAACCGGAGGCGCGCCAGATGGTGCCGACGGGCGCGACCGGGAAAAGGCTGCGCCGGTTTGCGGCGCCTTGCGTTTGGCGGGTCTAGGGAGGCTTACTGTACGTCCGGCGGCAGCCGGCCTTTTGAGACACTTATCCGCTCTCGGCCGCTCGTCGCGCTCCGGCGGGCGCGGGCAAACTGGGGGCCCCTTAAGCCGCTCGATCCGGGCCGCCCAACATGGAGAAATGAGCAGTCGGGAGGAGAGCGATAACGTTAATATCTCAGTGCTTTAAAATAGCAACTCTTAGCAATAAAATCAAAGCGCCCTTTTCATTTAATTTTCACTTTCTGTAAGAACCATTTCAATCATCAAATAAATACATAGGCCTTGAAAAACACTTTTGCTGATTTTCTATTGGAATGAAAGTTTTTGAGACATCAACTTTGCTTACGTTTTTCATGACTCGCTCGGGCGTATTGCCAAGCGCGATACAAATTGCGCCGCCAGCAAAACGCAAAGGCGTGACGGCTTTTGGGCCCCCGAGGGGCACGGGGTCAACGCGCAAACTCCCCAAGCCGCCCGTCGACCGTTGGGTTTGCTCGCGCAGTCGTTCTTCTTGACTTACTTGCCCTTTGACCTTTGCGCGCATTCTACATTGAACGCCCGTGCGTCTTTTCTTTTTTGGAGCTCTTCGCAAAACGGCAACGCGAAGCGGCGGCGCATTTCATCTAATTGCGGTCGACTCGTCTGGCCTTTCCGACCCCGTTGCCCCCGGTCGGACAAAAGCTGCGTTGATCCCCTCTGCGGACGAACCCCCCCCACCCGCCCCTTTCCCCCCAGGCGCCGCGTCGACCTTGCCGTTTTCTTGCTTAGCGGTCCGGTCGACAGGAAGCCGGACGCGGACTTCCCGTGTGCGAGTAGGCGCTATTGTGCGGGGGCGACAAAAACAAAGAGCGAGCTATTTATGGCGCGGGAGGTCCTGGCGCTCAAACGGGAAACGCGCCCAAGTCGCGCTACGTCGGCTGGGGGCTTGCTACTGCAGTTAGCTTTGGATGTGCTCACTTTACGACCTACTCACAAGCGCAAGGAGCAGCAGGTGCGATATGTACGATATATACAGTACAGACAGGATGATTGAATGATTTGGCACTTAGGTTTTCTCATGAATTCAATACACTAAGCAATTGCTTTTGGAGCTTCAGTGCCGAAATGTAAGCACTTTATACCCCAGTTATCTGAAGAAAAAAACTGCTACGTCAAGGCCTGTTGTTTAGAGTGTTGAGATGAATTAGGATTCTTTTCCCCCCGCACTTGTAACAGGTGTCAAACCTGTTTATTACTTTTTTTCAGTAGAATTGTGCGCCATGTGAAAATGTGTTTTTAGCATCCTTTTACAGCTAAAATAGAGATTTTCTTTCTGTTAATTTTTATGAAATGCACAAGGGAAAATATTCGTTAGAAATCCTTGCCACAAATACATAAGCAACATCACAATCACAACTCTCACTCCTTTCACATTGACACGTTCATATTAGTTACGGACTGTATAGTTTGATGATATTTTAAACATGTATTATTAAGAGTATTTAATAATACAAGTCTGAAACTTGTATTATGTCAGTTTTAATGCATTCAAACTGAAACGATACAAGATAACATACAAGTATGAATAATATTGTTTGTGGGTCGGGTGGAATGAAAGTAAGGTCAAGCAGGACCTGTGTCCCGCCGGAGCGACAAGGAGTCAACACCGGAGCAATACGGCAAGGAAACTGGAAGCTTCATGAAGCCATGCTCACGGGCCGGGGCCGGGGTCGGGGCCGGGGCCGGGGCCGGGCGCTCGGGTCCAGCTCGGCTTTTCTGGAAAACTTGCGTGGTTGCGAGAACAGCGAGCGCTGCATCGGCATAGCTGGTAGGGAAGGGGCGCTTGAAACGACACGACACGACTAGTAAACGTACCAAAAAAAACCCAAAACGCATCCCAAAAATACAATTCAATTGGCCAAGTTCCGCTGTATAGCCTTGCATTACTTTTGATGAGGTCATCCCCCCCTCGCGGCCACGTCTCTTCAACAAATCATTTAAGCGCTCTGTGCGTCCTCCGACCAAAGGGCGGGCGCTAGAGCGCGCGCGGACGCAACATACGCGAGGAAGACGACGACGAAGAAGACGAGGACGACGAAGAAGACGACGACGACGAAGAAGACGGAGGAACCCGCGGAGAGAAAAGCGTTGTGTGTGCCTGACTTGAAAAGGCTCCGAGAAAACGAGCCTTCGTCCAACGTTTCGTCACCGGCGACAGGTCAGCCCCTTCCCGAAGCACGGCAACACATTGTACGCCTGCTTACCTGCCGCTTATTGAGTTATGTTTCGTGCTCGCCAAGTTGGCGAGTAAGCCCGGCCCGGCGCCGTACACTAACCGCCCAATGCGAAGCTATTCGGTAGACGAGAAAACGGGGACAAGATTTTTGCGCTTGCTTGCCCGGCGCCGCTCGCCAACCGCCCAAAGCGAAGCTATTCGGTAGACGAGAAAACCGGGACAAGATTTTTGCGCTTGCCCGGCGCCGCACGCTAACCGCCCAAAGCGAAGCAATTCGGTAGACGAGAAAACGGGGACACGATTTTTGCGCTTGCTTGCCCGGCGCCGCACGCCAACCGCCCAAAGCGAAGCTATTCGGTAGACGAGAAAACCGGGACAAGATTTTTGCGCTTGCCCGGCGCCGCACGCTAACCGCCCAAAGCGAAGCAATTCGGTAGACGAGAAAACGGGGACAAGATTTTTGCGCTTTCTTCGCGAGCCCGCCTTTGGCGGATTCGGAGCGCTTCTGCGATAGCTCGACTGTGCCGCGCGATGTTCTCAGGAGGCGACGAGACTCGGCCGGAGAGAGCGCCCGCCGCTCCATGGCGGCTCCGAGCTTGCAGCATCCCGGCTTCCTCCTGGTGAGTGCCGAGGGCCCGCCGAGGGCTCGCCGAGGGCTCGAGTCTTAGCGATGTGACGAAGTGACGAAGTGATGGCGGGATGCTTCCAGGCCAACCTGAAAGTGGACTCGCCCGGCAAAACTTTAAGCCAGCGGTGCCAGGATCTCGTCGAAATCATCGACGACTACCATGCCAAGGTACCGAGGCGAAAACGCACGCGCCCTTCGTCCTAGTGGCGCGGTCAAGCCTGTAGTCGAGCCGGCCTTTTCAGAGTTTGCCTTTTCTCTTCCGCTTTGTCATAACCTACGCATAACCACCAAAAGTCAGACACGGAACAGCAATGGACGCGTTGTGTGTGGAGCGCTCCCATAATCTCAACACCTTGCGCCACATGGGCCGCCTTGCTAGTTTTGCTCAATATGATCAATTCGCTCGTCGGCAGCGTCTCCCCGAACCGTTTTCGGCTTGCGACGTTCCGTTGTACAGAGAAACGCGTTTCCACGCCCGGACTTTGAGAGGGGCCGGATTTGCCCGTTTGTGCGTGCGCAATGCATCGCGGGAGGAGAAAACGCCAGCTAGCGCAAAATTGCCTTTGGTTGCGGCCGCCGCAGGAGCTGAACGCCATCTTCGCGTGGCTGCTGGAGAGCGTCTTCGGGAGTCTGGACGGCGTCCTGGCGGGATGGAACCTTCGTCTTCTGCAGCCGCGGTGCGGCGACTACGCGGCCGTGGTGGACTTCCTGAAGCCCAGGTGAGCGGGACGCGCGCGCGCGCAAACGCGTCCGGCGCCTCAGCTCTGTCTTCCTCAGTGGGCCCATGATGAAACTGGTCTACAAACTCCAAGCGGAAGAATTCAAATACGAGGTGCCCGTCAACTATCTGCCGGTAAGCCCCGTCCCGGGTTTCTCTTGGCGTTTGGACCCTTAGGGGCCACATCCACGGCGTGCGCTGTTTGCAGGCGCCGGTTAAGGCGTCCATCCAGGAGGGCGTGCTTCCCGACTGTCCGCTCTTCCGCCACCGGCCGCACGTTCCCCTGTCCGGCATGCTGACTCTCAACGTGGCGCTGAGTATCCTCGGCGCTCGCCGGCGTCCCTAGTGCGCCTGTACCGAAACCGATGACCGCGATTAACTTTGTGAGACGGGTATCGGCGCCGGATAAAGAGATCCGCTAAGGATACTCGCCCGTCCTGACTCGGCGCCAAACCGCCTCCTGCTTGAGGCTGACGCACGTCGAAGCGTTTCCTTAATGTTGTGCAGATCCTTTTGAGTTCTTCATGTTCTACTTTGCCTCCTGTCTCATTATGTCCAAGGTGAGGGAAACGGTCGGCGCGCGCGCACGCACGCTCACGCAAACAAACGTACAGTCAGAGCAGGGCGGCGCCTCGCGGTCCGATGACGTTCCAGAACTTTCCCGCGAGCCAATCCGGCGGCGCTGCGGACAGCGCCTACTTTGTGCTGGTGGACATGTACCTCAAGTACTTCCTGCCAACCCAAGGAAGCGTACCCCCTTCGCCCTTTTCCGACCACAGGGTCTCGGTGGGCGCGCCTACTCCGAGGTAGGCGGGTAGGGCCGGCCTCGGGCCCGGGGCCCGGGCCCGGGGCCCGGTTCGATGTCCCTTTCCGATGGCGCAGGTCGTCCAACGTCTCCCTGGCGGGTCACGGCCCCCACGGGCCCAGTCTGCTCAAGCATCACATCTTCCACCAGCCGTCGGTCAACGCCGACCCGGCGGCCCAGGAGATCTGGCGCTCGGAGACCCTGCTGCAGGTGCGTGGCCCCCCCCGCCGGCCCCGGCCGCCGGGATGCCGTCAAACGTGGCCGTGGACGCACTTGTGCCGCAGATGCTGGTGGAGGTGTGGCTGCATCACTACTCCTTGGAGATGTACCAGAAGCTTCAGTCCCCTCAGGTCAAGGTAAGCGCGGCGCCTTTGGGGTGGCCCGTCCCAGCCCCGGCTTCGGGTCCGCGTCGGTCGCGCGTGTGTGATTGCGGCCGGCTCTCCCTGACTCCATCGCGCGCCCAACCGAGCGGAGGCGGCCGGCTCGCCGCTCGGACGTTCCCGACCGGCCGCTTTTGCTTTCTGGGTGCTCTTGTGTCGTTGGGAGGTCGGCTGCGAGTCGCGCAGAGACTTCTTTGGGCGACGACTCGACAGTAAATCGAAGCGCGTCCGGCAAACGTCGCCGGTGGACTCTGAAAAGGCCTGATCTGATTTCTCAAGAGCGTCGGACCGATTGGAGTCCCTTTTTAAGGGAGCTCGCGTACTGCGGCGCGCGAAGCCTCTCTGCCGCAAACTACTGAAGCTCGACCGTTTGCGGGACGGTTGACAAAGTCTCAGTGAGACGGGAAGGCGTCCTTTCCTCGTAAGGTGTGAATGAGGTCGAGTGTGGCGTCTTCCGCTTGATGTGGCGGCGACTGGAACGCCCCCCCCGCCACCGCGCATTGTTCCACCTGTCCGATTGTAGCGCTCCTCCAGAAGAGGGTTTTGAGCGGTCGCCACGTCAAACGCTAGACGCTCATCCTTGGCGTTTTGCGGGACAGAGGAAAAAGGCGAAGAAGAGCGGTCACCATGTGATTTGTGTCTCCTCTCTCTTCTCGCTCATGTTCTCTTTGTCCTCTGTTGGCTTCTCCTTGTTGTTCTTCCCCGGTGGTGGCCTTCCGCTCCGCCTCCGGTCGCTCTTTGCGCTGTCCTCCGCCTCCCGCCGGTGGTCGACAGCTGGCGCTGCTCCAGTATCGCCTGAGTATGTCCAGCACGCCGCGCCAAGCCCACGTCCCGCCGGGCTCGGGGAGCCTCCACACTTACCAAGTACTTGAACCTTCTCGCTCGCCGCCGCGCCGTCGCCCGGGGACCCGCTCGAGGCTGCTTGCCGGAGACCTGAAGGTCCTGCTGGAGGGCGCGTCCTCACGGCGTCTCCGGACGCCCGGCTCGCCTCCCGCTGGCTGCGATTGGCCGGGCTTGGCTCGCACGCTTGGTTGAGCGGGCCGCAGAGGTAGGCGGCCGTCCCTGGCTCGGAGCGCTCGGCCTTGCCTCGGCGCCGCTTTGGGACCTTTTTTGCTTTTGGCTTGGCTTTTTGAAACGCTCGCGACGGTTCGGGGTGGCGTTTGAGAATGAGGCCGGGCCCGGCCGGCGGGACCGCCGTTCTCCAGGGCGCCGACAGCGCGAAGGACCGCGTCGGGCCCGGAAGGCGCCGCCTGATTTTGCCGCGCTTGCCCGGCAGGAACCCTTCAGCCCCAGCGAGGAGCACGTCCTGGCCGTACGTCTGCTGGTCAAGCATCTGCACGCCTTCTCCAGCAGCCTGAAGCCCGAGCAGCCGGCGCCCTCCCCGACCCACTCGCACGCCCACGCCGGACCCCTGGAGGAGTTTAAGAGGTCAGCCGTAGCGCTTGCGGGGCCGGGGCTAACGTCGCGTGATGCCAAACGGGCGCGCGGCCAAAAGGCGAGATGGCGCCGTCCGGTAACCCGAGCCTCCAATCCTCCAAACCTCGGAGGCTTTGCCCGTCGGACGCTATACCCGAAGTTTGCGGGGCAGTCGGCCGTAACCGTAGCTCGTTCGATATGCTCGACTATCGGAACACCCTCCTTTTAAACGGCTCGACGTCGGGGTCCCGCCCGCTGCGCGACTGACCCGGGCGGCGGGCCGTCTCTCCCGCAGGGTGGCGCTGCAGCGCTTCGTGCAGCAAAAGCTGTTCCTGTTCCTGCAGCACTGCTTCGGCCACTGGCCCCTGGACGCCTCTTTCCGCGCGGTACGTCTCGCTACTCCGGGCTTCCTGCGCTCGGCGCGCCCCCTGACCCGGCGGTCCTCGCGGCGGCGCTAGGTGCTGGAGACGTGGCTGAGCTTCATCCAGCCGTGGAGGTACGCCGACGACAAGGCGTCCGCTTCGCCGGCGGACGGCGGCGGCAGGAGCGACCTGGCGAGATGGTGAGTCGGGCGTCGGCGCTCGCCCCGTCCCGCCCGTGGCTCAATGCCGCCTCGCGTGTCCCAAACGGGCAGGGAGACGTTCGTTCAGGAGAACCTGCTGGTGTACACCAAGCTCTTCCAAGTCTTCCTCAACAGAGCCGTGCGCATGGACCTGGTCAACGCCAAGAACGCGCTGATGCTCTTTCGCGTGGCCAAAGTCTTCGCTCAGCCCGGCCTGGCGGACCTCATCCACAAGGGTAAGGCCGGCGCGGGGCTCCTCCAGTCGGCGAAACCGAGACGGTATTTCAATTCGGCCGCTGACAAAAGGTGCGCGTAGAAATGCGGGTCCGCCTTCCCTCTCTACGGTCAATTTTATTTTTAGATTTCAACGAGCCGAGGCTAGCGCCGCCGCTCGCGAGGCTCCGCTCTCGGTGCCGGGAGACGTCCTCGGTCCAAGTTGTTTGCGTTCGGCCTTGCGGGGCGAGTCCGCCGCGCTCGGCTCCGGTCCGCCAACTTCACGCCAGGCTCGAAAAATGTGCTCCGCCGCGTCGATTCCACGGTTGGGAAAGCACCAAACGGGAAAAAGGACGCGGTCTTCATCCGGCTACAGCAGCACGATCGCCGGTTGCTTGAAACCAAAAGCGAGAAGCCCTTTTTAGGCTCATGCAATCCAGCGTTATCCAAGCAAAGTTTCCGCAAACGACAGAGTTGATGATCGCCGCCGGCGCGTAGTTTGACTTCCCAAGGAATGTTAGGAATGCGCGACGCCGCGCGGCGGATCGGAAACGCGAGCGGATGCAAAGGAAATCGCCCCGTTTGCAGGGGTGCAGACGACGAGCACTCCGCCGCCTCGTCCCCCTTTGTCGGCGGGGACCGTCCCGGGTTGGCCGGCGGAGTACGGCGGCTCATTTTTTTCCCCTCTCTCAGCCGAGCAGCTTTTCCTGGAGCCCGAGCTGGTTCCTCACCACCGGCAGGCGCGAGGCTACCTGACGCCCGGCCAGGGCGGCAGCTTCCTGTCATCGCGGCAACAGCGCAGCGCCACCGACGCCGTCTTCCGGGTCAAGAGTCACGTGTACGCCTCGGAAGGCCAGGACTGCCAGTACAAGCAGATGTTCGGCGCCCAGCTGCGGGCCGCGGTGAGGCGCCGTCCCCTCGCCGCCCGCTTCGCCGGCGGGGCTCACCCTAGCCGCGCCCCCGTCTTCGCCCAGGTGCTCAAGTTGGTCCAGGTGGCGGCCAGGGCCAGGCAGGCGGCCAAAGGGATCTCGGACCGCTCCGGCCAGGCGGCGGCCAACAGGTCTTTCCTGCGCCGGTTGGCCGGCCCGTCCTCGGACGCCAACGACAGCCTGTGCGGCCTGGACCCGGACGAGAGCAGCGAGTGCCTGAGGAAGACGCACGAGTTCCTGGACAGGGCGCTGGAGCACCTGTGCGCCGTCTTCAAGGTGCGTCCCGACCTACCCCCCCCCACCCCCCCACCCCGGAGGCCCGGCCCCGACGCCCCGTCTCTCGTTTGGCAGCTGAACCGGGGCCAGCTGACGCAGCTGATGGCCAGTGAGGCGTCCTCGCAGGACGACGGCGAGCGCAAGCGGCTGCCCGATTGCCTGGTGGGAGAGCGCGGGCTGGTCCTCACCGACTTGGGAAGGACGCAGGTGGGTGCCCCGCCCCGCCCGTCCCGTCCCGTCGCGTCGCCGGCCGTCATGGAGGATAGCGCTCTCGCGCAGATCATCAACGGACTGCGGCGGTTCGACGTCGCGTACCAAGGCGACCCGGAGCTGCAGCCCATCAGGAGCTACGAGAGCGCGCTGCTGGTCAGGTTCCTGTACAGGATGTCGTCGCTGCTCAACGCCAAAGTAAGAAGCCCCCGGCGCACACGCGCGGGACCCGGCCCGGCGCCTGAGCGGGCCGTCCGGATGTTTCAGTTTGAGGGTCGCATGGCGGAGCTGTGCTCGCGGCAGGATTTCGCCGGCCGCCTGGGTCGCCACTACCTGACGGATCGGGACCCGGGGGAGCTGCTGGCGAGGAGTCCCGTCTCCCCCGGCTTCTGGGAGCGCGCGCGGCGCCCGCGTCTCAGCTTGCGTCCGCTGGCCAGCTACAGGACACTCCTGCTCCTGGCGCTGGCCTACGGCGCCGGCTCCGTCTTGTCCTTGGGCCCCGTGTCCAGCACGCTGCTCATCCTCGCCGCCGTCTTCCTGCGCTCTGCGCTCCTCGCGCTCTGCGCCGACAAGTGGAAGACCCGCTAGCAAAGCCCAAGCCTTTTCCTCGCGACGCTCCGAATAAAATGTCTTTTTCTGATTCCTGGCTTCTCTTGTTGGTCGGCGCTTTTGCTGAAACGAACGCAATCTGGGAAGCCGCCAGGATCGAATACTCGCCATGTCCAGAAAGGGGGAAAACCCCCTGCCGCAGTCTGGCTTCAGCCACAGGTGCTTTCACTTAAGAGCATCTTAACGAACCGAGTCTCGATTAGAAGCACCTGTGGCTAAAGTCAACTGTCCCGGGCTTTCCATTTCTGGACGCGGATTTCCCATCTCCGGTCAAACGGGATGAACTCAGCTAGGGAGCGCGCGCCCCCGAGGCCGTCGCCTTGTACGTCGAAACCAAAAGGAGCTCTGGCCAAGAAAGGGCAAACTGAAAGGGCAAACTGGGTTTGCGCGACGGTTTCGAGTGGGCGACGGCGACTGCCCGCGCTCTTTCGGCTGCCGTCCAGCAGATGGCGCCGTCCGGTAACCCGATCGTCTAGTGTCCGGCGGCACGGGCGCGAGCCGACCCGAGCCGAGTCGAGCCGTCAGGCAACACGAGCCGCTCGTCAGTCCCCAAAGTTACTTCCTGCGTTTGGGCTTTGCGGCTTTCATTTGAGTTTGAGACGCCGGCGCGATCGTGCGCCTCGATTCATCTGCGGAATTCACGCGCATGCGCTCAGACTGGCCCCCGACGATCCTCTTAGAAGCGTGCGCGCTCACGTCGCTCATCTGATTGCACGTTGATGAATAGGAGCGCGACGGCGACCCTCCGAGAGCAACGCGGTGAGGATGATGCCGTCGCCGCCGCCGATGATGATGATGCTGACGCACGAAGCCAACTTGCCGGCCGATCTTTTTGTTCCCGTTACTCCAGCGTTTTGCGCGGACGCCCCCGGGACGTTTACGCTTCCGTGAAGACCGAGCGCGAGCGAACTTTTTGACGTCATGTGGACGCTGACCGACGACGAGAGGCTCGGAGTGGGTGAGTCAGTCGCTCCTGCCTTCCAACCAAGATAAGCGCGCGGAAGAGTTTAGTGGACTCTGACGAGTAACCCGAAAAATGCCAAAAGGTCCTGCAAAATGTAGAAGCGTGAAGCAAACTCGCGGCGTCCTTCTTGTTTGCTAAAGGTTGACATTTTTCTCCAAAATTGGCCTGCATTGTCGCTCGGGTACCCGGGCGACTGGGGGGTCCACTTGGGATTGTGGGCTTTGCCAGATAAAAATGTTGTTTGACACTTGAGTGAAAATCCCACCAAGCTGGAAATTTAATCTAACCCTGAGCCGAACTCTATCAGGCCATGTGCATTTCTGGCGGCCTAAGCCCGTTTTCCTTTCAACGTTAACAGAAGAAAAAAAAACATATATAAACCAACTTTCAACAACTGTTAATTATTTCGTGCAGTGTTTATGCGGGCTACAGATTAGTCTAAAAACAATAACCAAGTGCGTCAAAGTGCCTGAAAAGAAAAGAAAAAGAGATGACTATTGTCATTTTCTTGCAATTGCATTTCACGTGACAAAAACAAAAGCCTTTTCCCGGGGTCATGCGTGCCCCCTGGCATCACCTCGTCCCCCGCCCCACTATTTTAGAAGAGCCGCCTTAGGCGATCCTATTCACAATTGGCAACAAAAGGCGGAAAAACAATGACAATGTTTTTTTTGGCCGCATGAAAAGCCCTTATTGGTTTTTTAGACTATCGTTTAAAATCATTTAAATTTCAAAACACATTGAATCCAAAAAATACGTGCGCCCCACTTTTCCTAAAGAAGCCCTGTTGCAAAATGCTAGACGGCCTTTGCCTTCGGCGGCGCTTCCCATGCGATCGCCTGACCTTGAGGAAGAACTTCCAACTGCTCTTCTTAAATTTCCCCCAAATTCCCAACCGCGTTTGTCAGCGCTCTGCTGTGTTTGTGTGACGCATTTCCCGGTGCTTTGATGTCAAGCAATTTCCCGCTCGGCGGGGCGGGCGCTCGCTCCTTTTGACGGCCGAGGGAGCTCGCGTGCCCTCCGGCGCCCCGAAAAGAAGGCGGCGGGAACGGCTCGGGCGGTTACGGGAGTCCGGCAGGCCCGAATTCTCCGAAAGCGGCCTCGGGTCGCGGGGTCCCTTGATCGGAAACGACGGGCGTCATCTTCTCCTTCGCGTGGCCGCGTCCGTTTATTTGAGATTGAGGTTAAAGGCTCCAAGATGGCCGCCGGCTTTTCTCTCGCTCCATCAACTCGCTGATCTGGGAGCGCTCTTACCGCTTGTGTCCATTTGCAGCCAGTTTGTCTTTTCTTCTCCCCTTTGGGCATCTGCGTGTCCAGATGGTCAGACGTTGTGAAAGTAGAGCAGCGGGTTAAGCCACTTCAGCACTTGCGCATTGATTGTGCGTGTGCGCGCGCGTGCCAGTCATCCTCACAGCGGATGTCTCACCAGCATTTTGTTTTGCTCTTGACGGACCTAAAGAACATCCAACAAAGCATGTGTTCACCTTTTTACTTTTCTCTGCAAGCATGCATGCTGAGACCTACCCGCACGCGCGCACGCGCTGACACGTGGGCACACGTGCACGCGCGAAGCCCTATCCAGGTCACTAAGTTGATGTGATTACATTTTTATAACAGTCGCCTGAAGCGCTCGCTCACTTTATTTTTTTCGCTCCGGCGCAGCGGCTTGTGAGCGTGAAGCTAACCCTAAGCCTCGCTCGCTTGCGCTTGTGTTTGAGGGGGTCACGCTGCCACTGACGCGCTAACAAAAATTTGGTGGTGAGGACTCATCCTCACGGTAATCCGTCAGGAATTCTGCTTCATCGGCTTTAATCCCTCTTTTGTCCCGACGGCATAAGCGGCCGCTCGCCAAACCCTCTTGACGCTTATCAATTCATTGCCCATAGCTTGTTGCCACACGGGAACGCGCGCGCTCACTCGCCTTAGAGTTATTGGTGATGTGGGTCAGCGGTCGTCGTCGCCCCGCCCCCCGAAGCGGCGGCGTATTTATGTTTTTTTGTTCCGAGCCAAACGCAAAAGCCAAAGCGCGCGGATGTTGCGCTCGCTTCTGGTTGGACGGTTAAACGAGCGTGATGTCGCCAAAGATGCCGGCAGGAGACGCGAGTGACACCTTTACTACACGCGAGCGACACGGGGCGCGCCGGTCCCATCCGAGCGCGATTGACCGAGCTTTAGGCGGGCGTGTCCAAAGCCGGTCCTCCAGGTTCCCTATCCTGCGTGTTTTTTGAGAGTTCTATCCTCCCGACGCACCCGATTGAAATGACGCGTCCGTCGGAAGCCCGATAACCGTCCCCGTCGTTTGAATCGGCCGCATTGGCCGACGGACAGGTGAAAAAGGCGCAGGCTGGCGGGCTCTCCGGGGCCACGCCCGGCCCAAGGAACCCGACGCAACGTGAGCACGGTTGGCCGCCAGCGACCGCGCCCAACTCGCCTGGGCGCCGGCTTCTCCAGCGCGGCCATTTCCAACCGGCGCACAGGAGCCGTCGCATCCAAACGGGCGGAATCCTGACAATCCCGGCAAACGTAACCCCGCCGCGCCAGCTTTGGCCCGTCTGGCTTTGGCGACAGACGGGCAAAATACCAGCAAGGATGGAGTCCAGGCGGGAGCACTTTGACGGCGCAGTCGGCTTTGCCGCGGCGTCGACTTCTCCGAAAGTGTAAGCGAGCGGCGCTCTCGGGCGTCGTTCCTCATTTCGCGCGCTTCCTCCGCAGCCATCTTCAGCTTCCGGAGCGACGTCCCCCACGCGTTGACGTTGGAGCTGGGCGAGACCGTCGGCATCCTGGAGAAATGCCAAGGTAACTTTTCCGGTTCCCGACCGAGTCCGGGACCGGCCGTAGCGTTTTCGGCGGAGGAGCAAAAAGGAGCTGCTTTGTGCTTTTTTTTTTTCCTCAGGATGGTTCAGAGGATTCTCCTGCAGGAGGTCAAATGTCAAAGTAAGAAGGCTATTATTTCACTCCTATTCCTGGTGTGCGTCTTGACGTAAAGTCGCTGTTGTTGATATGACTTGTCGTTTGCGTCTTTTCCTCTCCGCAGGGAATTTTCCCGCGCAGCTACATTCACGTGAAGAAATGCGGCGCGGCCAAGGAAGGGTAGGCGCGCTCCTACTCAACGAACCGCTCCACGCTCACCCGGAGCGCTGAAGCTCAGGCGCTGCTCGCGCCGGTCGCAAGCGCGGCCAAGAAGCGCTTCGGGAACGAGAAAAGGCTTCTCCTTTGTTCTGGTCGTCTCGCGACATCTCAAGCGACCGCTGGACGCGCCGTCGCCGTCTTGATATCTTTCGTGTGCGAGCGCGTGTCCGTCGTTGAGCTGTCGTTGAATTGACGTGTTCATCAAGCATAATTGTCATTCTTCATTCCTGAGAAGGCGGCGTCCGGTATATTGTTCAGGCCCGGTGCGGCGTCGCCCGTGGAAGACGCGCTGGTCAACGAGCTGACGTCCACGCTTCGGGAATGGGCGCCGTTGTGGAAGCGGCTCTACGTGGTGAGGGGCTACTCTGTCTCTCCTTTTTGTCGCGGGCGACACGGTGCGCGCGACGACCGCGAGCCCGACCCGGAATTTGAACGGCGTCTTGGGCCGGCAGAGGCACAAGGTGGATTCCTTCTTCCAAGTGGCTCACGTCATGTCCGAGCTGATGGAGCTGAGGAGGCAGCTGAGCGCGACGCAGCTGACGGAACAACGCCGGCGGGACCTCAAAAGACACGTGACAGCCAGACTGGACTGGGGCAACGAGTGAGAGCAGGCGCCGGCGCCCCTTCGCGCGCCTTCCTTACTTGTCTCCTCTGCCTCTTTCCAGGCATTTGGGTTTGGACCTGGTGCCGAGAAAGGAGTTTGAGATGGTGGATGAGGATGAGGTCAGCGTGACGGATCTTTACAAGATGGTGAGTTTGAGTCGCCGGCCTTCGCTTCAACTCCAAACGACGCTTGCATACGGATTCCACGTTGTTCTTCGCAGCATCTCGGCGGCAGAAGCAACGTTCAGCACGGCTCGCAGGTTTGTCAGCTTTGCGTCGGACCCGCCCGAAACCCGCCAAAGTTTACGATGACGAGCTCAAAGCGGGGCGACCGACTCGTTTCCAAAGTCGACTCGGAGCGCTCGAGGAATGACGCAATAGCAAAACAAAAGGGAGCCGACGTGAAAGGGTTCCTGACGGCTAAGGACGCGACACGGTAGCCCCTCCAATCGAAACGCTCCCGACGTCAATGAAGGAGTGAGTTTGAAAAGGACGCCAAGCGCAGAGGACTGGTGAATAAGCGTGTCTCGCCGGCCGGGAAAAGGCCCGAACGGCCAAGGTCCAGCAAAGAGTCGGGTCGCCCGGAAAGGTGGAGCGGCCCCGCGAAGAGGCGGAGCGCGCGGAAGGCCGACCGGGCGACGGCGGGGCGCGGAAGAGCCCGCGGCCCTCCCGCTCGGCATCGTCGTCCGGCTCGTGCCCGGCGAGGCCGCCGAGCTCGAGGCCCGACGGGACCCGGACAAAAGTGCCGACGTCTCGGACAAATGAAAGAAAGCCGCCGGCGGTTCCGGACCCGACCCGACGCGTCGCGCGACATGTAGTTTTGATGTTTCGGGAAAGAATGGAGTGCGCGCCTCCCTCGAATCCGCCCGGAAATGACCCAGATGATTTTGGAATGACCCGCAGACGCAGGGTAACCCCGGACAGAGGCCCGGCGGCGACCCGCGCGGAGGTCCGCTGACGCACCACTTACTTCTCAACCTGAAGAGCTTCACCTCCAACAACATGGGCGAGGCCAGCGACATCTTCTTTTGGCTCTACGATTTGAGGGAGGGAAAAAACATCAGGTGGGTTTCGGGGGCCTGTCGGAAGACCCCCCCCCCCCCCCCCCCTTCCCCCCCAAGAAGATTTGAGAGTGACGCTCGCCGTCCCGCTTGTCTTGCAGTGAGAAGTTCCTAGTCAGACTCAACAAAAACGGAGCGCCCAAGAAGACGGACGGGACGTGCGCTCTTTTCACGGTGGGTGGGGCTCTCTCGGCCGCCGGGCCGCCCCCGTCCCGCTCGCCTTGTAACGCCGCCAGCGTGCGTGCGCGCGCCCAGGACTTGAGCAACAGAGACATGAAGAGAGACCTGTACATCGTCTCGCAAGTGATACGCACAGGTAAAGCGGCCGCGGCGGCGCCGCCCTGACAATTTCCGACGACATCGCTGTTTGCCGTCGCAGGGAGAATGCTGCTGAACGAGCCCAAAAAAGGTCCGGCGCACGTTCGATATCGCCGCCCTTACGGCTGCGCCGTTCTGGCTATGAGCGACGTTTTGCAAACCATCTCCGAACTCAAAGAGGAGAAGGACTTTGTCCTTAAAGTCTACATGTGAGTTTTCCTCCGCTTCTCACAAGGGCACGATAGCGGCAGACGTGAGTTGTACCCGAAATTCGACCTGCAGGTGCAACAACGAGAGCGAGTGGTACCAGATCCACGAGAACATCATCCGAAAGTCCAGCAGCAAATACTCGGCGCCCGGAACCAACTACGGTGGGAGCGGCTCGGGACCTTCCATCTCGGACGGATTAGAACCATGCGATGGTTTTATATGGCTCTTTTGCCGTTGCGCACACCCGAGCGCTCGCGGAGGACGCGTTCTTCACCTTCGTACACTTGTGGCGGTAAACTGCATATGTAGTGCCTAACCCTAACCCGCCGATGTTTGCTCATCGGCCATGCATACGCGCGGTACGTGCCAGCCGCGAACCAGGGTGCGAAGTCTCCGCTTAGCCCAAGTACACGACGGCGCCCGACTTGGGGGGAAGCGGGCTTCCGGCAGAGGGGCCGTCAGCACCTCCTGAGCCGAGCGGTCATTCTCGGGGCCGCTCGGCGCAAGGGGTCCACGAACTCTTTTTAAACCCTTGGCCGAGCGAGAGTCCTTCGCCCCTCGCTCGGCCAAGGGGAGCAAAGCTCCCCTTTGGGGGTACCTCCTTCTAGGTAGATGTGCCCCAAAAAACTGTCTGCACGTGCAAAACAAGCAACCAGACATACAAAAAACCCCGAGTCGGAAAAGTGCTCTGAAGCGTCGCCCGAATCCACGTAGATATTTGCAAAGGTCGGAGAGCCTTTTCTAACGCGGGGAGTGGCGCGGCGAGCTCGTTTTCTAGACGAGCCGCCGCAAAGCGGAAGGACGAGGACGGAAGGGCGCATCCCTGCACGAATCCGCAGTTTTATTTTTCGGCCACGCTCGCCGGAACTGGGCGCGGCCTCGGGGCGCGTCGTCATCCGGCTCCCGTTGACGAGGTCTTGTCGCAGGTGTCACCATCTCGCTGCAGCTGTTGCGCAGCCACGCGGAGGAGCTACGTCACGAAGGTGCACGTTTATGGAGCGGGAGCGTGAGCGTGACGCCCAAGCTGGGCTTCCCTGATATCATCATGCCCGGTGAGCGTGCGCGTTTCGCCGACGCCGCGCCGTCCCTTATAATGACCCCCTGCCGTCGGCCTTCAAGGCGACACGCGCAACGACTTGTATTTGACGCTGGATCGAGGGGACTTTGAAAGAGGAGGAAAAAGCGTTCAGAAGAATGTGGAAGTAGGCGTTTTTGTGCTGGACGCCACTGGAGAACTTGTCCAGGTAGGTCTCAGATCCGGTCGCCAGCCGGCCGACGAGGTTTTTAAAAACTTTAGCGGTCGACCGAGGCGCGTCTCTGACGGCCGAGGTATTTTCCCCACCTAAATGAAAATTCCAAATATGGAAAACGCCAAACCCGCACGAAATGTGTCTCGGGTCAAGATAAGTAGCGGTAGGAATCATTGTCCCTTTAACCCGGCGGAGCAGGACTGCATCAGCGTGGGTTGCGGCGAGCCAGGGGTGACAGAACACGCCTCCTTGGTGCTCTACCACAACAACAGCCCCCGGTGGAGCGAGGCCCTCAAACTGGCCGTTCCCGTGGACGGCTTTCGAGGTTCCCATCTCCGCTTCGAGTTCCGACATTGCTCCAGTGAGTTTGGCAGCCCCCGTTTGGAGCGCGTGGCCGTCGTCAGCTTGTCTTCCTGTCTCTGCTCCTTCCAGCTAAGGACAAAGGAGAAAAGAAACTCTTTGCCTTTGCCTTCACGCCACTGATGAGGGACGACGGGAGCACGCTGTCCGACCAGAGCCACGAACTCTTCGTTTACAAGGCAACTTTTTTTTTTTTGCTTCTGGGCCGGCCGCGTCATTTTGCGCTCCGACCGTCGCCCCGAATCTCTGCGGTGCCCTCAGTGTGACGAAAGCGGCGCCCTGCGGAACCCCGCCCTCTACCTGGGCCTGCCTTGCTGCAAAGACGACGTGAGCCCGAGCCTTCCCGCCGCGGCCTTCCAGCGCAGCGCCAAGGAAACTTTCTGGATCTCCACCCAGCTCTCGTCCACCAAGCTCACGCAGAACGGTATGGACGCGGGGTCCGCGCCCGGGCGCCGGTGGCCCGGACCCGCTCGAGGTTACGACGGCCGCGCGTGCCAAAGGGAAGCTGTGAAAGCTTTCTCCGTCCGCTAGCGGACCTGCTGGCTCTGCTGAAGTGGAAAGCTCACCCCGACAGAGTCGGCGAAGTCCTGGGTCGTCTGCGGCACGTGGGCGGAGAGGAAATTGTCAAGGTGAGCTCATCCCGTCCCCTTCTACCCCACCTTCCCATTCGACCGCTCGCCGGACGACTTTTGCGGAGTTTACGGAACGGCGACGTTGGCGCGTTCTTCGGTTGTATGTTGTTTTCGGGAAGAGTGCAGAATATGAAGGATGTTATCCTGTCCTCACGCGCACACATGTAGGAAATCTATAAATCTGCCTTCCAACGTGGCTTGCGTAGCTTCCAAAACACGGTGCGACGCGTCGGGAATGATTTGAACATGAACTCGCGTCGAATGTGTCGGCGCAACTACTGTAACTGTGGTCTTTTTCCCCAGTTTCTTCAAGACATTCTGGACACAATGTTTTCCATTCTGGATGACAACACGGACAAATATGGCCCTCTGGTTTTTCAGTCCCTGGTAACGTGAAAGCCTAATCCACTCCTCTAACAGGAAGCAAAGTAGCCTTTGCACAAATCTTTATTCATTTTGAGAATAAGTGCCATCTTCAGTTCGTTCTTCATGCCGGCTGTTTATTTTCCATACGATCGTTAGCCAATATGTTGCGAGACCCCAACCATTGCCAGGAATCAAATGTATAGACATGATGACATCACAAAGATGGCTCAGACCCTACTAGGGTGGAACCTAAAGGAGGGGCGGAAAAAAAAAGCAACCTCTGCATTGATGAAGGGCACCAGCATAGTGCTTGTCTTTTTTGATTGGCCGCCAACAAGGGCCAAATTTACAAGGGGATATTTTCAAAACTTCCAATTGCAATATTAATTCTGGAATTCCGTCGCAGGTGTTTGTCATCAATTTGCTGAGGGACAACAAATATTTCCACTTCCGAGCTGTCATGGACACGTACATTCACAAACACTTTGCCGGCGCTCTGGCCTACAAGTGGGTAGCGGCGCCGGCATGCGCGTGCGCGAGCGTAAGTTGCTGAAGCTCTTTTGCGCCTCAGGGAGCTGATCCGCTGTCTCCGCTTATCGGTGGACCGTTGGGCCGAGGCGACGCGGCAAGATCACGTACAGGACGTCACGCGGGTGAGACGCGGCCGCTCGAGCCGTCGCCCCTCGGCGAGGGCCCGTTTGGTTTTTTGGCCGCTCGGCGGACGAGCGGCTCGTTGCGCGAATCCCAACGACGCCGCCACCTGACCGGCAGGCGCTGGAGTATTTGTTCAAGTTCGCGGTTCGGTCTCGGAGCCTTTACTCCCGCGCCACCTGCGGGATGGAGGAGGAAGAGTTTCGCTGCAGCGTCCAGGAGCTCTTTCAGTCCATCCGCTCGGTCGTCGGTCTGGAGCGGCCCGGCTGCGAGAGCCTCCTCTTCGCTCAGGTGGGCAGACCCGGTCGAATACTTTTAACGATCGGATCCTTCGCTGCTTTCTGTCACCGCCGAATCGGTGGGTAGGCGTGCCGTACGGCGCGCCCAAATAGCCCTTGGCCAAAATACAGACCGAGAAAGGTGTTTCACTTGGACCTGCGCACGAAACACGGCTCCGTATGCTTGGCTCGTGTGATTTTCCCCGCCTCGCCGACAAGGACGCGACCGCGGAAGGACGGCTTTGTAGCCTTTCCCCGAACGTCTGCCGCGTTGCGCTCGGACTCCCCAAACACCTTCCGCGTTGGCCGCAAAGTCGCTGCGACCTTTTCGGCAGGTGGCTGTGTTGAACTCTGCCCCGGCCATCTTTGATGAGCTGCTGCACGCGTTTTCGGTCCGAGAAGTGGCAGAATTTGCTCGCGCCACTTTTGCCAGTTTGCCCTCCGCGGGGAACGCCACGGACGCCGTCAAGTTGCAGTCCATCGCCCGTACCGTGGACGGCAGGCTCTTTTCCTTCCCAGGTGAGAGAGTTTGAGCACGCCTCGACGGGCCCGCTTGAACAGACGTAAGCAATGTGCGTACGTGCGTGCGTGTGCCCGCATGTGTCCGACGGGCTAGAGTCTCGAAGGATTTTACTTCCGGTGGTTCTTCATCACGTTCATCTCCATCTGAGGCATCTGAAGGAGCTCCCCGCGTGTTCCGGGATCCTCACTTCTCTTTTCTCGATCATCAAGTGCAGCTCGCCGGTAACGCGCGCGCACGCACGCAGATTCACCGACGCGCAGGAAAACACGATTGTTGTTTTGCATCTCGATTGAAACGTAGCTCGCTCGGCCGGTTCGCGCGTTAAAACGAGACCCTATCCGACTAGACGGGTCTGCGTGCAACTTTTCATAGAAGGCGCAAAAGGTCGGAAAGTGCGTTTGCTCGTCCTCGGCTTTCACTGCTCTTCGTCCGGCAGGATGCGTCTTTGCACGAGGAGGTGGAGATGATGGTGGAGTCTCTGTTGGATGTCCTGCTGCAGACCTCTCTCACCCTCATGAACGGCAGCCGATCGCAGGAGGCGTTAAGAGGTCAGCGCTGTGCGCAGTGCACCGCCGAGACCTCGGTGAGTGGCCGGCCACCCGAAGCTGCCGGCGGGTGGGGTAAGGGTTAGGACACCGGATGCGCCCGCGCCATCTTTCCCCACCGGGAGTACAAGACGCGCAACCGCGTTATCATCTTATCCGCCGAGTGTTTGAATGCCTCGGACTCAGCGTTCAGGCCGCTTTATTAAAGTGATGGCGATTGTTGTTTTCATCCAGTTCAAATAAACATTTCGCAGACCTCCTACCCCCACACGCTTGAGCGTGCGCGAGCGCGCACACACTAACGCGTTTATCATTCGCTCGTTGGAGGCCATCTCTTGAGTTTCCCCTCAGAGCTTTTCAGCACTCTGCCGCGCTGGCGGCGGATGCGGATTTAGCGTACGTGCTATTTGATTTGCCGAGTTTGAGCGGGCTCGACGGACCGGGTCACGTGTCCTCGGCGGCTCGCCGTCAATCCGGTCCCCTCGTTGACGGGCCGACGTGTGTTCTTCTGGGCAGGGAGAATTTGTGTCCTCCCTTATGTCACTCCTCCGGCACATGACTGACGTCCACTTCCAACACCTGATAGACAGCTTCCAGAGCAAAGAAGTTCTCAAGGTATGTCCAAGTCTTTCAAGCGCGGGCTTGAATAACTAGAAGAAGAATAGCTCCCTGAATCCAGAAGGCTTGCGGAGTTACCAATTTGCATTTGGGTTGGGCAAAGGAGCCTTGTGCCTGCCGAGCGGTCGCCGGGAAAAAGGCGCCTGGCAGCAGGAGGTGCAAGGTGTGGCCCGTCGGCCGCCGAGAACGGCGCCCCGACACCCGTTCCCCCCTCCCGCTCCCTTCCCCCGACAAAGGCCTCGTGGCATGGGAAGCGCGGCGGGAGCGCCGGCCATTTAGCCCACAAACAAGTGAATGAATTGCGCGCACCGGGCCCTAAATAGGGAAAGCGCACACCTCCGACTCTGAAGCGGCCAAGCCATTTGGATTCCAGATGAGACGCGATCGACATGCAGCAAGAGTCCCGCTCTCTGCCTTAAACCCCCGCGTCTATCTTTTGTCTCATCAGGAGTTCATGATGAAGATTTGGTGCGTGTTCCGAAACCTGATGAAACTGAGTATTTTCCCGCCCGACTGGAACGTGATGAGGCTCCTGACTAGCCAGTAAGGCGGTGCGCGCCGGACGGCCGGGAAGGCCGCCCGCCCTGTGACTGACTTTGCCTGTGCGCTTTTCAGCATCATCCTGAGCACGGTGCGGCGCCTCGCGCCCTTTCAGCTCGACAGCTTCGTAGGAGCCGACTTTGACTTCAAGGTGGATGCGGCGGCAGCGACGCGGCGGCAGCGACGCGGCTCCGGCGCCGTGTGATGGCCTCCCCTTTACGCCGCCGCCTTTCACCTCTGTCCTTTTGAGCGCAGATGTGGAGCTCCTACTTCAGTCTGGCTGTTTTATACATCAACCAGCCCAGTTTGCAGCTGGAAAACATGTGTCCATCTAAAAGGAAGAAGATCTTTGACAAGTAAGCACATGTTTGCACAACAATGCCTGTATCCCAAACTCAGCATAGGTTTAGCATAGAAAGGGTTAGGATTTGAATTCTGTTTGTGACGGTAGCGTTGTGGAATCTGAAGAAAAATGCTTGTTTGAGAGCTTCCCTCAAATCAAGTTGTCAATGTAAGTGAAAAAGAACAGGTGGCCTTCTCGAACGGGGTTCATTGTCAATCCGGTCACGAAAGGAAAACAAAAACGAGTCGAATTGCGACTGCAGGTACGGAGACATGAGGGTGACGATGACGTCCGAACTGTTCGGCGTGTGGCAGAACCTGGGTAAGAAGCGCCCGCTCGCCCGTCGCGCAAGACTGCTCTCTGCATCTTTTGTGTGAGAGTGGCATGTGCTCCAGGTGAAAACAAGATTCATTTCATTCCCGGCATGATCGGTCCCTTCCTGGGCGTGGCCTTGGTGCCCGAGGCGGAAGTCCGAAACCTCATGGTCCCGATATTCCACGACATGATGGACTGGGAGCAACGCAAAAACGGAAACTTCAAACAGGTTTGCCCTCGCTTCGGAGGGACTTTGGATGGTTGCTCGCATGGGATTTTGGCGTGTACGGGCCTCCGCGAAGGGATCGCCGGCCGACGTTTGGACGGCGGGCTTGCTCGCTGACACGCAGCCTGCGTTTGCGGCTGTTGCGCAGGTGGAGGCCGAGCTGGTTGACAAGCTGGACGCTTTGGTTTCGGAAGGCAAAGGCGACGACAACTATCGAGAGCTCTTCAGTTTGCTGTAAGGGCTCGGTCTTTGTGTGTTTGGAGGCATTTGGTTTCATTACCCCCCCGCCCCCCCTTTTTTTTTCCTTGCCTTGCCTTGTCCGACGGGGATCAGAACTCAGCTGTTTGGGCCCTACCCCAGGTATGCATCAACTAACACCTGTTAGAACGTCACTTTGTTTCACTACCTCCTCTTCCTAATTCCAATGGGTTTTGGCAGCCAGAAGGCCACCATAATGTCCAAAGATGCCTTTTCACCCTTTTTACTGTCGTCTTCTCAAAGTCTCTTGGAAAAGATCGAGCAGGAAACGTGGAGAGAGACGGGCGTCTCCTTGGTCACGTCGGCCACTCGACTGATGGAACGTCTCCTAGATTACAGGTGCCGCAAAGAGTCTATTTGTTCAGCTTGCATAATCCTAACCCTTGCAAACGGCTAAGAATAGTGAACGACCTTGGCCATCTGCTCTTCAGGGACTGCATGAGGTGGGACGTGACGGACAGCAAGAAGCCGGGCTGCTCTGTCAATATTTTGGTAAGGTGGGAGCATCGCGCGCGACTGTTGAGTCACAAGCGGTGAGCGACGGTGCGATGTTGACACTCAGAACTTCTACAAAACCGAGAGCAACAAAGAAGAGACATACATCCGCTATATCCACAAACTGTGCGACATGCATCTGCAGGCAGACAACTACACCGGTAGGGCGCACGCATGCACGCACGCGCACGACTGCAGGCGTGCATGTTGTTAACGTTGACCCGCAGAGGCAGCGTTTACGCTCTTGCTGTACTGGGAGTTGCTGCGCTGGGATGAGCGGCCATTGACAGATCTTCTGCATTATCCGGCTCAGTCCGAGTGGCGGCGCAAGGAGGCGCTCGGCCGCAAGCTCATCCACTATTTCAACAAAGGCAAGGTAAAGCCGGCGCGCCGCTCTGACCAACTCTGCGACGACGCGCGCGGCTAGTAAAGTCCCTGCAACCGTCTGCCGGGGCGTGTGCAGAGCTGGGAGTTTGGGATTCCTCTGTGCCGGGAACTGGCCTTCCAGTACGAAGCCTTGTACGACTACCAGAGTCTCAGCTGGATTCGGGTGAGCGCGAAAGGGACGGCTGGCCTCCCGCACGCCGTTCATCACCCGACGCACCTCATCGTATCAGACATATCCATCGTCTTGTGGTTGGCTTACAGAAATTGGAGGCGTCCTATTTCGACTCCATCATGGAGCAGCAACGGCTGGAGCCCAAATTCTTTCGGGTGGGATTCTACGGCAGGAAGTTCCCCTTCTTCCTCAGGGTAAGTTGAAGTCGCCCCGGGAGGAGGCACGCGCAGCCGTAAGCGGAGCATTCACCGTTTGAGTATCTTTTCGCCAGAACAAAGAGTTTGTTTTTCGCGGGCATGACTACGAAAGACTTGAGGCCTTTCAGCAGCGGATGCTAGGAGAGTTCCCGCAAGCCATCGCCATGCAGCACCCGAACCAGCCCGACGACGCCATTCTGCAGTGCGGCGCTCAGTGTATCCCGCATCGACGCGCGCGCGAGCCCGACTCAGTGTGTGCGATTTCCTTGACCGGCGGCGTCAAGACCTCCAGATTTACGCCGTCACGCCAGTTCCCGAAGCTGCCGCCGTCCTTCGGCTGGACAGAGTCCCCGAGCGGATCAAAAGCTTTTACCGCGTCAACAACGTTCGCCGTTTCCGTCATGACCGCCCTTTCCACAAAGGACCCAAAGATCCAGATAACGAGTTCAAGGTCAGTAACTGTGCGTCCTCACTCCTGTAAAAGCAAATCTGTTGAGGTCTTCACCATCGACGCGTAGTGGAAACTTCATCTGACTTCAGCTATTTTGGCAGTCAGTATAAACACCTGACGAGCATCAGGTTCCCTGAAAAAGGGATAGAAGCCAACGCGGGATGGAAACAAAGGCGTCCATGTATATTTGAAAAGCTCTTCAGGAAGTATAAATTCAGCCTGGACTCCTATGGATGACGTCAGGTCATTTGCTTTCTTCCAGAGCCTTTGGATTGAAAGAACCACACTTATCCTTGCCCATCCTTTACCTGGAATTTCATGCTGGTTTGAAGTGGAGAAGAGAGAACTGGTGAGAGACCAAGTCAATGCCGAACAAACAAACGAAGGGTGGGGAACACAATGAATTGTCACGGGGCGGACGGCTAAGCCAACCCAAGGGCGACAGGAAACGGGGTCTGGGAAGAACGTCCTCTCTGAAGGCAAAATCCAGTCATTTGATGCTAGCGGGAACCCTTTCAGGTGGAGGTGAGTCCGCTGCAAAATGCAGCCAGCGTGGTGGAGAACAAGAACCAGGAGCTGCGCTCGCTGATCAGTCGCTATCAGCTCAAGCGGCCGCATGGCGCAGACGTCAACCTTCTTAGCATGACGCTCAACGGGGTGGTGGACGCCGCCGTCAACGGCGGCGTCGCCAGATACCAGGAGGTGGGCCTAACCCGCCACGGGCCACCGCAATATATGCTGCGCCGCTTTGTCGGTTCCAAACGCCGGTGTTTGTCGCTTGCGTCGACCAGGCCTTCTTTGGCAGCGATTACATCGGCAGCCACCCTCGCGACGGCCCCGAGATCAGCCGGCTCAAACATTTGATGCAGGAGCAGGTGAGAAAGCAAGGTGTTGCACCCTGGGTGGTGCTTCGCACGCGGCGCTGCACGCTGCGCTGCACGCTGCGCTGCACGCACCTACAGCGGAAGACTCAGCCAAAAGCTTTTTTTGCAGGTGGACGTCCTAGCAGCCGGCCTGGCGCTGCACCACAAGCTGGCGCATCCTGAAATGCGTCCGCTGCACCACAAGTTGATGGACCAATTCCAGGTGATGAAGAGCAGCTTGGGCCACGTAAGAAATTCACCTCTAAAATCCTCTTCCGCCCCGCCGTCATCTCGGGCTCGAGTTTCCTCGCGTACTGCTTTGACGTTGCCTCACGCGCAACGATGCGCTCGCTCTGCAAGGATGGGGCGAGAAAGGGGCAACAGCAGCGTCTCCTTTTGCCCTGGTTAACGTGTTGGATATTTTGAACGGCGAGTTATTGCACTCTCCGCTAGTTGTGACTTGGTGCGCCGCGGGACCGACCTCTTCCACGACCACCCAAAGCTTACCGAAAAACACGTCACGTTGCAGGCTCCGCACGCTCCCGACCCAGCCGACTCTGTCGTAGGAATTGCCGGTCCCCGGCGCTTGAACGTGCACCCGCGCAGGTTAGTTGGGCTGCTCATCTGGAGCTTGGCTGAAGGTTGGATCGTCCTCCCGATTCACAAACCAGTCGCTTTTCTCCCGTGCGTGTGGATCCGATTCTTTACCTCAGCGGCTTTACAAAACTCGCGGGGAGCGTGTCAACTTCTACACCTGCTGGCAACACGTTTCGTCACCTCATAACCGCCCCGGCTTCACTGAGTGTCTTTCCCGCTTCACTGAGTGTCTTTCCCTGCCTTTCCCGCACTCACTTCCCACTCATTTCCCTCGAGTATCTCTTCTGCACTTCAAGTCATCACGCCGCGTGCCCAAGTGAAGTGTATTTGATTGCATCTTGGTGTTTGTCTTATTCCCATCTCTCCTCTTTGTCGACCTGGCTTCTCTCCTCGCATCTTCAGCGAGACGCCCAACGTGGGAAAAGTGCTGGTCCTGGCTGACGGCGAGGACTTCTACGGCATTCAGGTGAGCAAAAGAATTCTGGAGGCAGGCGCCCTCCCGGAGAAAGCCGGGCTCCAGCCTCGGCAGAGTGGCAGCAATATTTAGGATAAGATGACTTCTATTGTCTCATGAGGAAATTTGTCTTGGATAAATTGTTTAGACCGCAGCAGTGTTTAAACTGACAAACATGTAAAACAGACTTTTAAAAACAAATAAAAAACATCACACTAGCGTAGCTGCATGGTACAATCAGTGCAGAGGATTAGAACACCAGCATGTTCATAGCAATTCCTACAATCAGGTCAGGCTTGTGTCTCAAACAAAACATAATCCTGATATCAGGACACACGAGAAGAATAAAATATGAAGAAGTACAATGAATTGTTTGGTTTGTTTTCATTTAATTTAACCCTGCCAAGGCCCTTGGAATAAGCGGTTTGTTCTGAGAAGCTTACTCACCTTCCCGTGGATGGCCACTTGCTGTGGATGGCCACTTGCCGTTCAGCGATCTTTGCACCCAGTTAGAGTGGGGGTATGGTTGTGCGAGGGCAATGCGGTCTGGATGAATTAGAAAACAAAACCAAGTGGTTTGTCCTTTCTCAGTTTAAAACAAGCCCAAAAGACAGAGACGTACAAAGAATAACCATTTCAGCTATATGGTTTGGTCTTGAGTCAAGGTGATGCGGATGACAAAACTTGGGTTTCTTTCTTCCTACTTCCAACAGCTCATCAGCCCAGCTTGTAAACCCTGCAGCGACCCCAACCTGTCCTTCAGCGACAAAGGTGGGTCACCCGCTGGCCCGAAACGCGCAGCAAATCCTCAAAACCTCGTGTCGCTTTGGCAGTCGTGACTGTGGCCAGCAGTTGGAGTTTGGACAGCGGCACCATAGAGGTTTTACCCCTCGTGTCCGCTCCCATCGGTGATATCGTGGCACCTCCCGTTCCCCCCAGGACTGCGCCGGCGACACACGGTATGGCTGAGTCGCGCGCACCTCTCCTCACATTTCAAGATCATTAGTTAAATGGATCAGTCCGATCGAGACACCTACAGTCCTATGACTGTTCCCTAACCCTACTGTTCCCCCAGCCTTGCCTTCTTACACAAAGTCCACGGCAGCCTCCCACGTCACATCCCGCAGCCGCGACACCTGTCCACGCACTTTCATACACCCTTTGCACGCCCTGACGAACATTGATTTTTCTCCTACCCGTGTCCTTTTCATTCTCTCCACCAGGCTGTTGAATGTGTGAAAGAGTGTATGAATGCATGTATGAAACCTCTGGCCAGCTGATTTCCACATATTGAACATCCTTAAGTGCGCCCCCCCCATTTCATGACTCGAATAATTGTCATTATGGGGACCACCAACTTTGTTTTCAGTCTCGCATGCGGTGTTCCCTTGCCTCGCCCACCAGTCCAGCATCTCTCCCGGATGGCGCTAACTCCGCCCTGTCAGACGACAGCTCGGGGTCTACGCGGCGTAAGTCCCGGCGGCTCGGGTGACGCCTTCGACTCGGCGGGCAGACGGGTTGAGCAAGAAAGGGCGCATGCATCCGGCCTCTGTGGCCCCTCCGGCTCATCGGCCACAGCCTGAAACCTGCTTTGTCTGAGCCCCGCTGCCCCGCTCTACAATGCAAACCTTGCCGTTCGAGTCACCCCCCCATCCCCTCCTTTGTCAAGCCAGAGTGGCGTGGGCCACCCCCTCCCTCCTCTTCATGACGACCAGCATGCCGACTCATATTGGCCACCCATTGCTAATAGGGTTCACTTCCGTAGCTAATGTAGTGCATGTATGTGTTGCTTATGTTTGATACAACATAAACTGCGTAATTGGTTCATTATTTGTTTGTGGATCACATACATATTGAAAGTCAAACAATCCCCGATATATTTCACTAGTTCTTCCACTACAAGATATCACAAGATATCACATGCTGAACTCATCATCAGTCATTTTTGACCCAAATTTCTCTGTTGTTTTGAATAAAAGTACTCATAAATTGAGTCATTTTTGTACCTGATTTTGGGTGGCACGCACACCTCTGGAGTCCTTAAAACATTCACAATTAATATGAATAAAATAGATATGACTCAAGTCTTTATTTTACATTAAAAACCCAGATTATTTCAAGGACCCTCCTGTGCTTGTGGGACTAGGGAAATGACGTCGGGGCGCAAGGACCGCGCACGATCTCTCCTGCTTCGGCGGGGGAGTGACTGGGGTTAGGATATTCTAACCCCAACCCTAAAACCCAACTCTAATCCTTAACCCTAATTAACTACCCAGTGCCATCAACAGAAAAACAGAACTCCTGGTTCTGAATTGAAATATGAAAATTAAATAAAAGAAGGACAGAGAGAATGGAGCGCTCAGACGCACGCTCGCACTGGCCAGGTGCCCCGAAAGGCCGTTTCCAACCATTTCGATGGGGCACTGCCGGGAGGCCGCTGCAATGCCAGGCGTGTCCGCAAGAGGGCGCAAAAACGAGCCTTGCGAGCCCTGGGAGAAGGCTGCTGGATCAGCAGGAAATAGGGAAGTTTTTGAAGATGTCTCGGACGCGACATCTAAGAAGGAAGGTGGCAGGTGGACGAGAGCGGCACAAAAGCGGGGTAGGATTCCACCCGGATTCCAAATCTGCGGTCGGCGAGCCGCTGCGCCCGCCGCAAGTGGGTGTTTCGGGGATCATGGCGTATCTCCTCGCAACAAGGAGCGAGAGGGACGGGGGTGGCAGCGTCGCGTCCGGGAGGCCGAGCCGGTTCCGATGAACCCGGGTTTTACGGGTGTGCGATGCTGCGTTCGGGAGATACGGGCGGGGGGACTATTTGCCATTAAAATAAATAAAGGCTCACAGTTGCGCACGCGCAGGGGTTAGGGTTAGGGTTAGGGTTAGGTTTTTGTGAAAATATTCCCGGAGTCCAGCACAAGACCGTAGGGTTAGGGTTAGGGTTAGGGTTAGGGTTAACCGAAACTCCGTAATGCACGCTCCATGCCGGGGGGCCTCAGGATTTCCCTTCGGCCTCCGTTGTTCTCGAGCACTGGCCTTTTGCGTGTCATTTTTTCCACTTTCCCCCGAGCCCCGTGTGCGCCTTGTCGGCCTCTCATTATGTTTGACATTTTTTTATATATTTTTCTAGAGGGTCTGGATTTTTACACGTGCGCTTTTAGGGTTTAGGGTTAGGTTTATTGTTATAGGGTTAGGGTTAGGGTTAGGGTTAGGTTTATTGTTATAGGCCGGGAGCCGGTAAAGACCGCCATCCCGTGGTGCACTCGCCACGTCGGGGCAAACTTACGGGAGCCCCCTTTGTCACCGTGCCTCATGGTGTGAACCTGGACATCTCGTCTCCAGTGCCCACGTGCGGGTCCTTGACCTCCCGCAGCTGCTTTGGCCTCTGGGACTCGTGTGTGAATATGTTCCGAGAATGGGTTAGGGTTAGGGTTAGGGTTAGGGTTAGGGTTAGGGTTAGGGTTAGGTTTTTGGGTTAGAAACCGGGATCCGGTGAAGACCGAAGTCCCGTGGTGCACTCGCCACGTCGGGGCGGCATCAGGAACCCCCTTTTGCCACCTTTCAATCCCGAATGGGAGCCTCGTGTTTTGAATCTCGGCCATCTCTTGTCTCGGGATCCCCGTGTGCAGTACTGCACCTATCCGAGCTCGTCTCGGGTCCCGTGACTTGTGTGAATTTGAGAAGCTTATTCGCTCGGTGGGCGTGCTCGGTCCATCTTCCGTGAAAGTCGATTAGGCCGATTCCGCCCGCCACCGCGCTCAGCTCCTGCTAGGTAAGGTCCTGACCCCGTCGGCCTTCCGTCGGGGTCTCCCTGAGTGAGTCCGGTCCCCGATGTTCCTCCGTAGTCATCTTCGATCCGCCTTGGTTGAGTTTGGCGCCGGGCCGAAGTGGTCAAGATTAATCGTCCAAGGTCAATTGGTTAACATTATGCCAGGAGAGAGTGTGTTGGTTGTGGTTCGGACGTAGAGGTGAATTGGTTAAAATTTTGGTAGTACATCCCCTTGCTCCAAGGGGGTGCCGAGGTTGGGTTTAGGCACTTCCCAACTGAATGGAAATTGGTTAAGTTTAGACAACACACGCTCCGGGACTCCGGAGGTGCGTATTGGTTAAGTTTAGGCATTCGCCCCAAAGAAAACAAGGACATTTGGGTGGTCCGGCAGCCCCGCCGCTCCTTGGTTATGTGTTAGGGGTGTGGTAGGGTGTGCTATCCACCCACACTTCACGCCCCATTTTAAGTATTGGTTAAGTTTTAGCCATGAGGTCAATTGGTTGACATTAGGCGAGGAGCGAGAAGAGAAATTGGTTGTGTTTAGGGGATGGAGACGACTTGGTTAACATTAGGCAGTACCCCCCCTCCCCTCTCCCACTTTGGGGGGGTGCGCGCGCGCCAGGGTTGGGTTTGGACATTTCCACACTCCAACACCCTAGATATGAATCGGTTAAGTTTTAGGCGATCCACATTCCGGAGCTCCGGATCAGCTCATTGGTTGGGTTCTTATGCATTCCCCCGCTCCAGCCCAGCGGTGACGCTCACCCGGATCTGCTGGTTGCGCGCGGAGTCCTCGCTCCGGGCTGTGCGGCTGGAGCGTACCGCTAATCCTCGTTCAATCCGAACGGGTGCCTTGTGTCCAGTCTTCGTATCCATCTTCTTTCCTCCCTCCTGCGCGCCGTTTGATCCCATCGTGGGCCCACTTGCAGTGTCCTGCATCTCAGGTGTTGTAGGCCGTGGGTTCTGAAGTGCCGGACCAGCCTCGTGTGGGTCTTCTTTCCATGCCTAATACAATACCTGTGTTGCCACATTCGCGTCCTCAGCGTGTTGCCAGTCTCGCCCACATATTTCATCCCGCACTTCATGCAGAACAGCAGGTAGATGCAGTTTTTCCTTTGTGGCTCACGCACCGGTGGCAGTTTGACAACCAGCCCAGTGCGCCGGCTCCTCACGAAGGTCAGGGATCGGAATTCCAATCCCGCTGGTTCTTTTCGGGCGTTGCGTGCCGATTTCAACTTGCTGCGCACCAGCAAATCGCCCAAGTTGGGGTTCTTCCTGTAGGCCGCAATCAGTCTCTGTCCCCCCATCCCGCTCAGGGGTTCGATGAATTTTCGGAAGTTCATCTTGCAGCGATGGGTCAGTTGCACGCTCTGTTTAGAGTACGTCGCCACCAGGGGAATGACCCGGGCCTCATCTTGGCGCTCCTGCCTTTTCACGTTTCGTGACTTGAAGCTCTTCAAGGCCTTCCTCAACTCGCTCCTGCTGTAGCCTCTCCGTCGTAGCACCTTGAAGAGCGTGTCGACAGCCTCCCAAAAGTCCTCCTGCCGGCTGCAGATCCTGTGGAATCTAAGCAGTTGAGATTTGAGGATTCCCCTGAAGGTGTGCGGCGGGTGTAAGCTGGTCCTCCACAGCAAAGCGTGCGTGTCCGTGTCCTTGAAGTGGACCTTGAAGTCCAACTTGGATGTTACCTCAAAGTCCGGTCCCTTGAATGTGGTGACATCCAGGAAGTCCACTCGCGTGTCATGGGTGTGGGCCTTAATCGTTATCGAGGCATGGAACGTGTTGAGGTGTTGCGTGAAGGCTTCAAAGTCTCCCTCGGTGTGCGTCCACACCCCCCAGATGTCGTCCAAAAAACGAAAGTAATGCACCGGCCTCTTGGCCGCCGCATTCAGGGCCGCTTCCTCCCAGTGGGCCATGTAGATATTTGCATATGACGGGGCAAACTTCTTGCCCATTGCCGTGCCGCAGACCTGCAAGAAATACTCCGAGTCGAACTCGAAATCGTTCCTGGTCAAGTTGATTTCCAGCAGCTTGATTAGCGCGTCATCCGGTCTTCTGGGATCCGGATAGCGGGCCATGAAGCGTCTGACCGCCAGGATGCCCGCCGTTGTTTCAATGTTTGTATATAAGCTGTCCACGTCGATCGTGAAGAGAATAGCGGTTTGTGGAATTCGCAGGCCCCGAATTTTGTTTAAAAAATCATAAGTGTCTTTAATGTAGCTCGCGTGTTTGGTGGACAACGGGTTCAAGTAGAACTCTAGATATTCAGCCACCCTGTACGTTTCGCTTCCACAGTCCGAAACTATCGGGCGGCCCGGGGGTATCAAACCCGGTTTGCTCCAAGTTGCCGGGCTCTTATGAATTTTCGGGAGCAAGTAGAAGAGCCTCGGTCTGGGGTCCGAGCCCCCCTGGAGGTACTGTGCTTGACGTTTATCAATGTAGCCATTCTCTTGCAGGTCCTCCAAAATTTTCTGGACCATAGGAACCGTGTCCCAGAAAATTGGTTTTTCCAACTTCCGGTAATACTTCGGGTTTCTCAGTTGTCTTTGAGCCTCCCAAACATATTGATCTCTGCTCATAATCACTACCACACTGCCCTTGTCAGCGGGTTTGATGATGATGTTGTTGTTTTTTCTCTTCAATTGCTTGAGAGCGCATCGTTCCTCCCTGGTGAGATTGGTCCGGTTTCTCGCTCCCCAATTTAACGTGTTCAAAGCGTGGGAGTCTGCCTCCACCATTGTCCTCACTGCGGGTGGTAGGCTGCTCATTTCCGGTGTCCACTCGGACCCGGCGGTGAACGGCACCATTTGTCTCGGAGCCCTACTTCTAAATCTTGTCGCTAATTTTATTCGCCGATGATATGTCTGCAAATCTAATAGCATTTGCGGTTTCAATGTTTTAAGTTCTCCCAGCACCGGGACGAAGGTTAATCCCTTTTTGAGGAGACATTTTTGCGCTCGTGTTAGTGTGAATTTCTCTGCCAGAACCAGAACACCGTCATCGATCTCGGGCGCCGTCGTGAGGCCTAAGGTCTTTTTCATGGCAACGCCATCCGTTTTTGTTCCGGGTTTATGTGCGCGTGTTTTATTCTCATTCTTCTCACTGTTATTATTTTTATCGCTATTTTCCTCCCCACTATTTACCCCCCCGCTTAGTTTATTTGTCGCTTCCTTTATCCGAGCCAACGTATGAGTAACCCCTTTCATCGCCGCACCGACACCGTTATTTATTCGGTCGCTACTTTCCGCCCCCCTTCCTCCCCCCACCATCCCCCCTCCCCCCCGTGCACGCCCCAAGCAAGGATCAAAACACTTACCCCCTCCCAGGTCCCGCGTCTGTTCGTCCTCCAACGGCTGTGTCGGAGCCGGTCCTGCTCCCACGAAGTCCAGCCAGTGGGCTATCATGGCGCTTGCAGTGTCCGGTGTCCAGTGGACGTTGTCCTTTTCAGTGAGGAAAATCCGGCGAGGCAGCGGGGGAATATGGTTGCAGCTGCTCCTGATGTATTCGTTTAGCTGCTTCAAATTCACCCGCTCCTCTTCTCGGAGAGTCCCCGAGAAATTAACCACCGGGACCCAGACTTTTGCCCGGGGGAAGCAGGTCCTCGCGGCCCTGCGCGCTCCCTGCAGCTGTTTCATAGCCGTGGGCCGAGCCGCTTGTGACCTGTTGTTCAGTCCGGCGGCCAGGATAACCCCTCGGACTGTTTTGGAAACGGCGCATTAGGGTTAGGGTTAGGGTTAGGGTTAGGGTTAGGGTTAGGGTTAGGGTTAGGGTTAGAGTAGGGTTAGGGTTAGGGTTAGGGTTAGGGTTAGGGTTAGGGTTAGGGTTAGGGTTAGGGTTAGAGGGTTAGGGTTAGGGTTAGGGTTAGGGTTAGGGTTAGGTTTATGGTTATAGGCCGGGAGCCGGTAAAGACCGCCATCCCGTGGTGCACTCGCCACGTCGGGGCAAACTTACGGGAACCCCCTTTGTCACCGTGCCTCATGGTGTGAACCTGGACATCTCGTCTCCAGTGCCCACGTGCGGGTCCTTGACCTCCCGCAGCTGCTTTGGCCTCTGGGACTCGTGTGTGAATATGTTCCGAGAATGGGCCGATGTAATGTATGTGGCTACCACCTGGTTAGCCACATTAGCTTTGGCCCCTGATTCTCCCGACGGATCGGCTGCCCGCCATTGCGTCGCCGCTACCGTCCGCGAAGTCCCTTGACGTTCTTGTATCTTTTTCTTGGCCTGATGTTTTAGGAAAGAGCCGAGCTAATGCAACCGGTTGACATCCGCTTAGCCACATTAGCATTGGCCCTTGCCTTTCCCGACGGGTCAGTCACCCGTCATGACGTCGCAGGTTCCATCCGCGAAGTCCACGTCAAAGCTCAAGGTCAAAGTTTCAAATCCAGATTTAGCTTAATGTATTCAGCTAACTTGCAGTTAGCCACATTAGCTTTGGCCCTCGTCCGTCGACGAGGTAATTTTAGGACACATCATCAGTGGAGAACCCAAGTTCATCGGGTGTTTCGGGTCTTTAATCTCCAGACACCCTCCCTTGGGCGACCCAGCCAGGGGTGATCAGTTCCTGGCTTGTGTCCATGTAGTGTTGCAAAGTTGTCTTTTCTTACTGTGTTGTGGCTCCTCACGTCCTTCCTCTTCGAGCTCCGTCGTCCAAATGGCTCCTTGCGGACGTGCGCAGACGCTTTTATAGGAGTGGGGATCTTTCCCCACAGTGCCCTCTTGTGGCCCATTGGAGAAGTGCACTTCCTCCTGTTGCTCCCAGTTTTTGGCTTGAATTTCTCTTCTTATCTGATTGTTGAACATGCTGTGTGATGTGCTCACTTACCTGCTCCTCTTCTTATCAATTGTCCCACGACGAATTTGTTGATCCATCTTTTATTCTTGTGATGATGAATCCCTTGTCGTTTTTCCTGGTTCTCTTCTCATCCGTTGTCCCCCGACGAATCCTCTTGTTGCTCCGTTGTACTATCTCACTCCTGTCCTTCCTCTTCAAGTTCCGCTGTCCAAATGGCGTTTTGCGGAAGTGCGCAAACGTTTTTTTATCCAAGTGAGGATCTTTCCTCACAGTGCCTCCTGTGGTCCGTCCGTGAAAGTCCACTTCATCCTGTCGCTCTGTTTTTTTTCCCTTTTTTCCACCGAATGTTGTCTTCACTTACCTGTTTCTCTTCTCATCCGCTGTCCCCCGACGAATCTTCTTGTTGCTCCGTTGTACTACTTCACTTACCTGTGTTGTCCTTCCAATCCTTCTACTTACCTTGAAACCCTTTTGCCTTTGTTTCAGGTCCTCGTCCTAACTCCCCGAGCCCTGACTGATGTTCGTTTCAGGGCTCAAATGGGAAGTAAGACCGACCCAGGGAAATGGGGATTAGGGTTGGGATTAGGATGAGGGTCAGGGTTGGGATTAGGATAAGGAATAGGGTTGAGATTAGGATAAGGAATAGGGTTGGGATTAGGATAAGGAATAGGGTTGGGATTAGGATAAGGAACAGGGTTGGGATTAGGATAAGGAATAGGGTTGAGATTAGGATAAGGAATAGGGTTGGGATTAGGATAAGGAATAGGGTTGGGATTAGGATAAAGAATAGGGTTGGGATTAGGATAAGGAATAGGGTTGAGATTAGGATAAGGAATAGGGTTGGGATTAGGATAAGGAATAGGGTTGGGATTAGAATAAGGAATAGGGTTGGGATTAGGATTAGGCACTGGTTGGGGTTAGACGAGGTGTCGTTACCGCCGTCGTCGCCGTAGCGTCACCAGTGCCCACGTGCGGGTCCTTGACCTCACGCAGCTGCTTCGGCCTCTGGGACTCGTGTGTGAATATGTTTCGAGAATGGGCCGATGTAACGGATGTGGCTACCACCTGGTTAGCCACATTAGCTTTGGCCCTCGATTCTCCCGACGGATCGGCTGCCCGCTATTGCGTCGCCGCTACCGTCCGTGAAGTCCATTGATGTTCTTTTATTTCCTTTTTCTTGCCCTGATGTTTTAGGAAAGAGCCGAGCTAATGCAACCGGTTGACCTCCGGTTAACCACATTAGCATTGGCCCTTGCCTTTCCCGACGGGTCAGTCACCCGTCATGGCGTCGTCGATTCCATCCGCGAGGTCCACGTCAATGTTCAAGGTCCAGGCCCAGCTAATGTATTCGGCTAGCACCCAGCTAGCTACATTAGCCTTGGCCTTTACCCTTCTTGATGGGTCAATTGTCCCCCGTTGTCACACTCTTGTCCAGGTTCCCCCACCCGGCCCGTGGCGCAGAAAGGAACCCGGGTTCACCCCGCCAGGCCCGGGCAGGTTAGGTTTATGGTTATAGGCCGGGAGCCGGTAAAGACCGCCATCCCGTGGTGCACTCGCCACGTCGGGGCAAACTTACGGGAACCCCCTTTGTCACCGTGCCTCATGGTGTGAACCTGGACATCTCGTCTCCAGTGCCCACGTGCGGGTCCTTGACCTCCCGCAGCTGCTTTGGCCTCTGGGACTCGTGTGTGAATATGTTCCGAGAATGGGCCGATGTAATGTATGTGGCTACCACCTGGTTAGCCACATTAGCTTTGGCCCCTGATTCTCCCGACGGATCGGCTGCCCGCCATTGCGTCGCCGCTACCGTCCGCGAAGTCCCTTGACGTTCTTGTATCTTTTTCTTGGCCTGATGTTTTAGGAAAGAGCCGAGCTAATGCAACCGGTTGACATCCGGTTAGCCACATTAGCATTGGCCCTTGCCTTTCCCGACGGGTCAGTCACCCGTCATGACGTCGCAGGTTCCATCCGCGAAGTCCACGTCAAAGCTCAGGGTCAAAGTTTCAAATCCAGATTTAGCTTAATGTATTCAGCTAACTTGCAGTTAGCCACATTAGCTTTAGCCCTCGTCCGTCGACGAGGTAATTTTAGGACACATCATCAGTGGAGAACCCAAGTTCATCGGGTGTTTCGGGTCTTTAATCTCCAGACACCCTCCCTTGGGCGACCCAGCCAGGGGTGATCAGTTCCTGGCTTGTGTCCATGTAGTGTTGCAAAGTTGTCTTTTCTTACTGTGTTGTGGCTCCTCACGTCCTTCCTCTTCGAGCTCCGTCGTCCAAATGGCTCCTTGCGGACGTGCGCAGACGCTTTTATAGGAGTGGGGATCTTTCCCCACAGTGCCCTCTTGTGGCCCATTGGAGAAGTGCACTTCCTCCTGTTGCTCCCAGTTTTTGGCTTGAATTTCTCTTCTTATCTGATTGTTGAACATGCTGTGTGATGTGCTCACTTACCTGCTCCTCTTCTTATCAATTGTCCCACGACGAATTTGTTGATCCATCTTTTATTCTTGTGATGATGAATCCCTTGTCGTTTTTCCTGGTTCTCTTCTCATCCGTTGTCCCCCGACGAATCCTCTTGTTGCTCCGTTGTACTATCTCACTCCTGTCCTTCCTCTTCAAGTTCCGCTGTCCAAATGGCGTTTTGCGGAAGTGCGCAAACGTTTTTTTATCCAAGTGAGGATCTTTCCTCACAGTGCCTCCTGTGGTCCGTCCGTGAAAGTCCACTTCATCCTGTCGCTCTGTTTTTTTTCCCTTTTTTCCACCGAATGTTGTCTTCACTTACCTGTTTCTCTTCTCATCCGCTGTCCCCCGACGAATCTTCTTGTTGCTCCGTTGTACTACTTCACTTACCTGTGTTGTCCTTCCAATCCTTCTACTTACCTTGAAACCCTTTTGCCTTTGTTTCAGGTCCTCGTCCTAACTCCCCGAGCCCTGACTGATGTTCGTTTCAGGGCTCAAATGGGAAGTAAGACCGACCCAGGGAAATGGGGATTAGGGTTGGGATTAGGATGAGGGTCAGGGTTGGGATTAGGATAAGGAATAGGGTTGAGATTAGGATAAGGAATAGGGTTGGGATTAGGATAAGGAATAGGGTTGGGATTAGGATAAGGAACAGGGTTGGGATTAGGATAAGGAATAGGGTTGAGATTAGGATAAGGAATAGGGTTGGGATTAGGATAAGGAATAGGGTTGGGATTAGGATAAAGAATAGGGTTGGGATTAGGATAAGGAATAGGGTTGAGATTAGGATAAGGAATAGGGTTGGGATTAGGATAAGGAATAGGGTTGGGATTAGAATAAGGAATAGGGTTGGGATTAGGATTAGGCACTGGTTGGGGTTAGACGAGGTGTCGTTACCGCCGTCGTCGCCGTAGCGTCACCAGTGCCCACGTGCGGGTCCTTGACCTCACGCAGCTGCTTCGGCCTCTGGGACTCGTGTGTGAATATGTTTCGAGAATGGGCCGATGTAACGGATGTGGCTACCACCTGGTTAGCCACATTAGCTTTGGCCCTCGATTCTCCCGACGGATCGGCTGCCCGCTATTGCGTCGCCGCTACCGTCCGTGAAGTCCATTGATGTTCTTTTATTTCCTTTTTCTTGCCCTGATGTTTTAGGAAAGAGCCGAGCTAATGCAACCGGTTGACCTCCGGTTAACCACATTAGCATTGGCCCTTGCCTTTCCCGACGGGTCAGTCACCCGTCATGGCGTCGTCGATTCCATCCGCGAGGTCCACGTCAATGTTCAAGGTCCAGGCCCAGCTAATGTATTCGGCTAGCACCCAGCTAGCTACATTAGCCTTGGCCTTTACCCTTCTTGATGGGTCAATTGTCCCCCGTTGTCACACTCTTGTCCAGGTTCCCCCACCCGGCCCGTGGCGCAGAAAGGAACCCGGGTTCACCCCGCCAGGCCCGGGCAGGTTAGGTTTATGGTTATAGGCCGGGAGCCGGTAAAGACCGCCATCCCGTGGTGCACTCGCCACGTCGGGGCAAACTTACGGGAACCCCCTTTGTCACCGTGCCTCATGGTGTGAACCTGGACATCTCGTCTCCAGTGCCCACGTGCGGGTCCTTGACCTCCCGCAGCTGCTTTGGCCTCTGGGACTCGTGTGTGAATATGTTCCGAGAATGGGCCGATGTAATGTATGTGGCTACCACCTGGTTAGCCACATTAGCTTTGGCCCCTGATTCTCCCGACGGATCGGCTGCCCGCCATTGCGTCGCCGCTACCGTCCGCGAAGTCCCTTGACGTTCTTGTATCTTTTTCTTGGCCTGATGTTTTAGGAAAGAGCCGAGCTAATGCAACCGGTTGACATCCGGTTAGCCACATTAGCATTGGCCCTTGCCTTTCCCGACGGGTCAGTCACCCGTCATGACGTCGCAGGTTCCATCCGCGAAGTCCACGTCAAAGCTCAGGGTCAAAGTTTCAAATCCAGATTTAGCTTAATGTATTCAGCTAACTTGCAGTTAGCCACATTAGCTTTAGCCCTCGTCCGTCGACGAGGTAATTTTAGGACACATCATCAGTGGAGAACCCAAGTTCATCGGGTGTTTCGGGTCTTTAATCTCCAGACACCCTCCCTTGGGCGACCCAGCCAGGGGTGATCAGTTCCTGGCTTGTGTCCATGTAGTGTTGCAAAGTTGTCTTTTCTTACTGTGTTGTGGCTCCTCACGTCCTTCCTCTTCGAGCTCCGTCGTCCAAATGGCTCCTTGCGGACGTGCGCAGACGCTTTTATAGGAGTGGGGATCTTTCCCCACAGTGCCCTCTTGTGGCCCATTGGAGAAGTGCACTTCCTCCTGTTGCTCCCAGTTTTTGGCTTGAATTTCTCTTCTTATCTGATTGTTGAACATGCTGTGTGATGTGCTCACTTACCTGCTCCTCTTCTTATCAATTGTCCCACGACGAATTTGTTGATCCATCTTTTATTCTTGTGATGATGAATCCCTTGTCGTTTTTCCTGGTTCTCTTCTCATCCGTTGTCCCCCGACGAATCCTCTTGTTGCTCCGTTGTACTATCTCACTCCTGTCCTTCCTCTTCAAGTTCCGCTGTCCAAATGGCGTTTTGCGGAAGTGCGCAAACGTTTTTTTATCCAAGTGAGGATCTTTCCTCACAGTGCCTCCTGTGGTCCGTCCGTGAAAGTCCACTTCATCCTGTCGCTCTGTTTTTTTTCCCTTTTTTCCACCGAATGTTGTCTTCACTTACCTGTTTCTCTTCTCATCCGCTGTCCCCCGACGAATCTTCTTGTTGCTCCGTTGTACTACTTCACTTACCTGTGTTGTCCTTCCAATCCTTCTACTTACCTTGAAACCCTTTTGCCTTTGTTTCAGGTCCTCGTCCTAACTCCCCGAGCCCTGACTGATGTTCGTTTCAGGGCTCAAATGGGAAGTAAGACCGACCCAGGGAAATGGGGATTAGGGTTGGGATTAGGATGAGGGTCAGGGTTGGGATTAGGATAAGGAATAGGGTTGAGATTAGGATAAGGAATAGGGTTGGGATTAGGATAAGGAATAGGGTTGGGATTAGGATAAGGAACAGGGTTGGGATTAGGATAAGGAATAGGGTTGAGATTAGGATAAGGAATAGGGTTGGGATTAGGATAAGGAATAGGGTTGGGATTAGGATAAAGAATAGGGTTGGGATTAGGATAAGGAATAGGGTTGAGATTAGGATAAGGAATAGGGTTGGGATTAGGATAAGGAATAGGGTTGGGATTAGAATAAGGAATAGGGTTGGGATTAGGATTAGGCACTGGTTGGGGTTAGACGAGGTGTCGTTACCGCCGTCGTCGCCGTAGCGTCACCAGTGCCCACGTGCGGGTCCTTGACCTCACGCAGCTGCTTCGGCCTCTGGGACTCGTGTGTGAATATGTTTCGAGAATGGGCCGATGTAACGGATGTGGCTACCACCTGGTTAGCCACATTAGCTTTGGCCCTCGATTCTCCCGACGGATCGGCTGCCCGCTATTGCGTCGCCGCTACCGTCCGTGAAGTCCATTGATGTTCTTTTATTTCCTTTTTCTTGCCCTGATGTTTTAGGAAAGAGCCGAGCTAATGCAACCGGTTGACCTCCGGTTAACCACATTAGCATTGGCCCTTGCCTTTCCCGACGGGTCAGTCACCCGTCATGGCGTCGTCGATTCCATCCGCGAGGTCCACGTCAATGTTCAAGGTCCAGGCCCAGCTAATGTATTCGGCTAGCACCCAGCTAGCTACATTAGCCTTGGCCTTTACCCTTCTTGATGGGTCAATTGTCCCCCGTTGTCACACTCTTGTCCAGGTTCCCCCACCCGGCCCGTGGCGCAGAAAGGAACCCGGGTTCACCCCGCCAGGCCCGGGCAGGTTAGGTTTATGGTTATAGGCCGGGAGCCGGTAAAGACCGCCATCCCGTGGTGCACTCGCCACGTCGGGGCAAACTTACGGGAACCCCCTTTGTCACCGTGCCTCATGGTGTGAACCTGGACATCTCGTCTCCAGTGCCCACGTGCGGGTCCTTGACCTCCCGCAGCTGCTTTGGCCTCTGGGACTCGTGTGTGAATATGTTCCGAGAATGGGCCGATGTAATGTATGTGGCTACCACCTGGTTAGCCACATTAGCTTTGGCCCCTGATTCTCCCGACGGATCGGCTGCCCGCCATTGCGTCGCCGCTACCGTCCGCGAAGTCCCTTGACGTTCTTGTATCTTTTTCTTGGCCTGATGTTTTAGGAAAGAGCCGAGCTAATGCAACCGGTTGACATCCGGTTAGCCACATTAGCATTGGCCCTTGCCTTTCCCGACGGGTCAGTCACCCGTCATGACGTCGCAGGTTCCATCCGCGAAGTCCACGTCAAAGCTCAGGGTCAAAGTTTCAAATCCAGATTTAGCTTAATGTATTCAGCTAACTTGCAGTTAGCCACATTAGCTTTAGCCCTCGTCCGTCGACGAGGTAATTTTAGGACACATCATCAGTGGAGAACCCAAGTTCATCGGGTGTTTCGGGTCTTTAATCTCCAGACACCCTCCCTTGGGCGACCCAGCCAGGGGTGATCAGTTCCTGGCTTGTGTCCATGTAGTGTTGCAAAGTTGTCTTTTCTTACTGTGTTGTGGCTCCTCACGTCCTTCCTCTTCGAGCTCCGTCGTCCAAATGGCTCCTTGCGGACGTGCGCAGACGCTTTTATAGGAGTGGGGATCTTTCCCCACAGTGCCCTCTTGTGGCCCATTGGAGAAGTGCACTTCCTCCTGTTGCTCCCAGTTTTTGGCTTGAATTTCTCTTCTTATCTGATTGTTGAACATGCTGTGTGATGTGCTCACTTACCTGCTCCTCTTCTTATCAATTGTCCCACGACGAATTTGTTGATCCATCTTTTATTCTTGTGATGATGAATCCCTTGTCGTTTTTCCTGGTTCTCTTCTCATCCGTTGTCCCCCGACGAATCCTCTTGTTGCTCCGTTGTACTATCTCACTCCTGTCCTTCCTCTTCAAGTTCCGCTGTCCAAATGGCGTTTTGCGGAAGTGCGCAAACGTTTTTTTATCCAAGTGAGGATCTTTCCTCACAGTGCCTCCTGTGGTCCGTCCGTGAAAGTCCACTTCATCCTGTCGCTCTGTTTTTTTTCCCTTTTTTCCACCGAATGTTGTCTTCACTTACCTGTTTCTCTTCTCATCCGCTGTCCCCCGACGAATCTTCTTGTTGCTCCGTTGTACTACTTCACTTACCTGTGTTGTCCTTCCAATCCTTCTACTTACCTTGAAACCCTTTTGCCTTTGTTTCAGGTCCTCGTCCTAACTCCCCGAGCCCTGACTGATGTTCGTTTCAGGGCTCAAATGGGAAGTAAGACCGACCCAGGGAAATGGGGATTAGGGTTGGGATTAGGATGAGGGTCAGGGTTGGGATTAGGATAAGGAATAGGGTTGAGATTAGGATAAGGAATAGGGTTGGGATTAGGATAAGGAATAGGGTTGGGATTAGGATAAGGAACAGGGTTGGGATTAGGATAAGGAATAGGGTTGAGATTAGGATAAGGAATAGGGTTGGGATTAGGATAAGGAATAGGGTTGGGATTAGGATAAAGAATAGGGTTGGGATTAGGATAAGGAATAGGGTTGAGATTAGGATAAGGAATAGGGTTGGGATTAGGATAAGGAATAGGGTTGGGATTAGAATAAGGAATAGGGTTGGGATTAGGATTAGGCACTGGTTGGGGTTAGACGAGGTGTCGTTACCGCCGTCGTCGCCGTAGCGTCACCAGTGCCCACGTGCGGGTCCTTGACCTCACGCAGCTGCTTCGGCCTCTGGGACTCGTGTGTGAATATGTTTCGAGAATGGGCCGATGTAACGGATGTGGCTACCACCTGGTTAGCCACATTAGCTTTGGCCCTCGATTCTCCCGACGGATCGGCTGCCCGCTATTGCGTCGCCGCTACCGTCCGTGAAGTCCATTGATGTTCTTTTATTTCCTTTTTCTTGCCCTGATGTTTTAGGAAAGAGCCGAGCTAATGCAACCGGTTGACCTCCGGTTAACCACATTAGCATTGGCCCTTGCCTTTCCCGACGGGTCAGTCACCCGTCATGGCGTCGTCGATTCCATCCGCGAGGTCCACGTCAATGTTCAAGGTCCAGGCCCAGCTAATGTATTCGGCTAGCACCCAGCTAGCTACATTAGCCTTGGCCTTTACCCTTCTTGATGGGTCAATTGTCCCCCGTTGTCACACTCTTGTCCAGGTTCCCCCACCCGGCCCGTGGCGCAGAAAGGAACCCGGGTTCACCCCGCCAGGCCCGGGCAGGTTAGGTTTATGGTTATAGGCCGGGAGCCGGTAAAGACCGCCATCCCGTGGTGCACTCGCCACGTCGGGGCAAACTTACGGGAACCCCCTTTGTCACCGTGCCTCATGGTGTGAACCTGGACATCTCGTCTCCAGTGCCCACGTGCGGGTCCTTGACCTCCCGCAGCTGCTTTGGCCTCTGGGACTCGTGTGTGAATATGTTCCGAGAATGGGCCGATGTAATGTATGTGGCTACCACCTGGTTAGCCACATTAGCTTTGGCCCCTGATTCTCCCGACGGATCGGCTGCCCGCCATTGCGTCGCCGCTACCGTCCGCGAAGTCCCTTGACGTTCTTGTATCTTTTTCTTGGCCTGATGTTTTAGGAAAGAGCCGAGCTAATGCAACCGGTTGACATCCGGTTAGCCACATTAGCATTGGCCCTTGCCTTTCCCGACGGGTCAGTCACCCGTCATGACGTCGCAGGTTCCATCCGCGAAGTCCACGTCAAAGCTCAGGGTCAAAGTTTCAAATCCAGATTTAGCTTAATGTATTCAGCTAACTTGCAGTTAGCCACATTAGCTTTAGCCCTCGTCCGTCGACGAGGTAATTTTAGGACACATCATCAGTGGAGAACCCAAGTTCATCGGGTGTTTCGGGTCTTTAATCTCCAGACACCCTCCCTTGGGCGACCCAGCCAGGGGTGATCAGTTCCTGGCTTGTGTCCATGTAGTGTTGCAAAGTTGTCTTTTCTTACTGTGTTGTGGCTCCTCACGTCCTTCCTCTTCGAGCTCCGTCGTCCAAATGGCTCCTTGCGGACGTGCGCAGACGCTTTTATAGGAGTGGGGATCTTTCCCCACAGTGCCCTCTTGTGGCCCATTGGAGAAGTGCACTTCCTCCTGTTGCTCCCAGTTTTTGGCTTGAATTTCTCTTCTTATCTGATTGTTGAACATGCTGTGTGATGTGCTCACTTACCTGCTCCTCTTCTTATCAATTGTCCCACGACGAATTTGTTGATCCATCTTTTATTCTTGTGATGATGAATCCCTTGTCGTTTTTCCTGGTTCTCTTCTCATCCGTTGTCCCCCGACGAATCCTCTTGTTGCTCCGTTGTACTATCTCACTCCTGTCCTTCCTCTTCAAGTTCCGCTGTCCAAATGGCGTTTTGCGGAAGTGCGCAAACGTTTTTTTATCCAAGTGAGGATCTTTCCTCACAGTGCCTCCTGTGGTCCGTCCGTGAAAGTCCACTTCATCCTGTCGCTCTGTTTTTTTTCCCTTTTTTCCACCGAATGTTGTCTTCACTTACCTGTTTCTCTTCTCATCCGCTGTCCCCCGACGAATCTTCTTGTTGCTCCGTTGTACTACTTCACTTACCTGTGTTGTCCTTCCAATCCTTCTACTTACCTTGAAACCCTTTTGCCTTTGTTTCAGGTCCTCGTCCTAACTCCCCGAGCCCTGACTGATGTTCGTTTCAGGGCTCAAATGGGAAGTAAGACCGACCCAGGGAAATGGGGATTAGGGTTGGGATTAGGATGAGGGTCAGGGTTGGGATTAGGATAAGGAATAGGGTTGAGATTAGGATAAGGAATAGGGTTGGGATTAGGATAAGGAATAGGGTTGGGATTAGGATAAGGAACAGGGTTGGGATTAGGATAAGGAATAGGGTTGAGATTAGGATAAGGAATAGGGTTGGGATTAGGATAAGGAATAGGGTTGGGATTAGGATAAAGAATAGGGTTGGGATTAGGATAAGGAATAGGGTTGAGATTAGGATAAGGAATAGGGTTGGGATTAGGATAAGGAATAGGGTTGGGATTAGAATAAGGAATAGGGTTGGGATTAGGATTAGGCACTGGTTGGGGTTAGACGAGGTGTCGTTACCGCCGTCGTCGCCGTAGCGTCACCAGTGCCCACGTGCGGGTCCTTGACCTCACGCAGCTGCTTCGGCCTCTGGGACTCGTGTGTGAATATGTTTCGAGAATGGGCCGATGTAACGGATGTGGCTACCACCTGGTTAGCCACATTAGCTTTGGCCCTCGATTCTCCCGACGGATCGGCTGCCCGCTATTGCGTCGCCGCTACCGTCCGTGAAGTCCATTGATGTTCTTTTATTTCCTTTTTCTTGCCCTGATGTTTTAGGAAAGAGCCGAGCTAATGCAACCGGTTGACCTCCGGTTAACCACATTAGCATTGGCCCTTGCCTTTCCCGACGGGTCAGTCACCCGTCATGGCGTCGTCGATTCCATCCGCGAGGTCCACGTCAATGTTCAAGGTCCAGGCCCAGCTAATGTATTCGGCTAGCACCCAGCTAGCTACATTAGCCTTGGCCTTTACCCTTCTTGATGGGTCAATTGTCCCCCGTTGTCACACTCTTGTCCAGGTTCCCCCACCCGGCCCGTGGCGCAGAAAGGAACCCGGGTTCACCCCGCCAGGCCCGGGCAGGTTAGGTTTATGGTTATAGGCCGGGAGCCGGTAAAGACCGCCATCCCGTGGTGCACTCGCCACGTCGGGGCAAACTTACGGGAACCCCCTTTGTCACCGTGCCTCATGGTGTGAACCTGGACATCTCGTCTCCAGTGCCCACGTGCGGGTCCTTGACCTCCCGCAGCTGCTTTGGCCTCTGGGACTCGTGTGTGAATATGTTCCGAGAATGGGCCGATGTAATGTATGTGGCTACCACCTGGTTAGCCACATTAGCTTTGGCCCCTGATTCTCCCGACGGATCGGCTGCCCGCCATTGCGTCGCCGCTACCGTCCGCGAAGTCCCTTGACGTTCTTGTATCTTTTTCTTGGCCTGATGTTTTAGGAAAGAGCCGAGCTAATGCAACCGGTTGACATCCGGTTAGCCACATTAGCATTGGCCCTTGCCTTTCCCGACGGGTCAGTCACCCGTCATGACGTCGCAGGTTCCATCCGCGAAGTCCACGTCAAAGCTCAGGGTCAAAGTTTCAAATCCAGATTTAGCTTAATGTATTCAGCTAACTTGCAGTTAGCCACATTAGCTTTAGCCCTCGTCCGTCGACGAGGTAATTTTAGGACACATCATCAGTGGAGAACCCAAGTTCATCGGGTGTTTCGGGTCTTTAATCTCCAGACACCCTCCCTTGGGCGACCCAGCCAGGGGTGATCAGTTCCTGGCTTGTGTCCATGTAGTGTTGCAAAGTTGTCTTTTCTTACTGTGTTGTGGCTCCTCACGTCCTTCCTCTTCGAGCTCCGTCGTCCAAATGGCTCCTTGCGGACGTGCGCAGACGCTTTTATAGGAGTGGGGATCTTTCCCCACAGTGCCCTCTTGTGGCCCATTGGAGAAGTGCACTTCCTCCTGTTGCTCCCAGTTTTTGGCTTGAATTTCTCTTCTTATCTGATTGTTGAACATGCTGTGTGATGTGCTCACTTACCTGCTCCTCTTCTTATCAATTGTCCCACGACGAATTTGTTGATCCATCTTTTATTCTTGTGATGATGAATCCCTTGTCGTTTTTCCTGGTTCTCTTCTCATCCGTTGTCCCCCGACGAATCCTCTTGTTGCTCCGTTGTACTATCTCACTCCTGTCCTTCCTCTTCAAGTTCCGCTGTCCAAATGGCGTTTTGCGGAAGTGCGCAAACGTTTTTTTATCCAAGTGAGGATCTTTCCTCACAGTGCCTCCTGTGGTCCGTCCGTGAAAGTCCACTTCATCCTGTCGCTCTGTTTTTTTTCCCTTTTTTCCACCGAATGTTGTCTTCACTTACCTGTTTCTCTTCTCATCCGCTGTCCCCCGACGAATCTTCTTGTTGCTCCGTTGTACTACTTCACTTACCTGTGTTGTCCTTCCAATCCTTCTACTTACCTTGAAACCCTTTTGCCTTTGTTTCAGGTCCTCGTCCTAACTCCCCGAGCCCTGACTGATGTTCGTTTCAGGGCTCAAATGGGAAGTAAGACCGACCCAGGGAAATGGGGATTAGGGTTGGGATTAGGATGAGGGTCAGGGTTGGGATTAGGATAAGGAATAGGGTTGAGATTAGGATAAGGAATAGGGTTGGGATTAGGATAAGGAATAGGGTTGGGATTAGGATAAGGAACAGGGTTGGGATTAGGATAAGGAATAGGGTTGAGATTAGGATAAGGAATAGGGTTGGGATTAGGATAAGGAATAGGGTTGGGATTAGGATAAAGAATAGGGTTGGGATTAGGATAAGGAATAGGGTTGAGATTAGGATAAGGAATAGGGTTGGGATTAGGATAAGGAATAGGGTTGGGATTAGAATAAGGAATAGGGTTGGGATTAGGATTAGGCACTGGTTGGGGTTAGACGAGGTGTCGTTACCGCCGTCGTCGCCGTAGCGTCACCAGTGCCCACGTGCGGGTCCTTGACCTCACGCAGCTGCTTCGGCCTCTGGGACTCGTGTGTGAATATGTTTCGAGAATGGGCCGATGTAACGGATGTGGCTACCACCTGGTTAGCCACATTAGCTTTGGCCCTCGATTCTCCCGACGGATCGGCTGCCCGCTATTGCGTCGCCGCTACCGTCCGTGAAGTCCATTGATGTTCTTTTATTTCCTTTTTCTTGCCCTGATGTTTTAGGAAAGAGCCGAGCTAATGCAACCGGTTGACCTCCGGTTAACCACATTAGCATTGGCCCTTGCCTTTCCCGACGGGTCAGTCACCCGTCATGGCGTCGTCGATTCCATCCGCGAGGTCCACGTCAATGTTCAAGGTCCAGGCCCAGCTAATGTATTCGGCTAGCACCCAGCTAGCTACATTAGCCTTGGCCTTTACCCTTCTTGATGGGTCAATTGTCCCCCGTTGTCACACTCTTGTCCAGGTTCCCCCACCCGGCCCGTGGCGCAGAAAGGAACCCGGGTTCACCCCGCCAGGCCCGGGCAGGTTAGGTTTATGGTTATAGGCCGGGAGCCGGTAAAGACCGCCATCCCGTGGTGCACTCGCCACGTCGGGGCAAACTTACGGGAACCCCCTTTGTCACCGTGCCTCATGGTGTGAACCTGGACATCTCGTCTCCAGTGCCCACGTGCGGGTCCTTGACCTCCCGCAGCTGCTTTGGCCTCTGGGACTCGTGTGTGAATATGTTCCGAGAATGGGCCGATGTAATGTATGTGGCTACCACCTGGTTAGCCACATTAGCTTTGGCCCCTGATTCTCCCGACGGATCGGCCGCCCGCCATTGCGTCGCCGCTACCGTCCGCGAAGTCCCTTGACGTTCTTGTATCTTTTTCTTGGCCTGATGTTTTAGGAAAGAGCCGAGCTAATGCAACCGGTTGACATCCGGTTAGCCACATTAGCATTGGCCCTTGCCTTTCCCGACGGGTCAGTCACCCGTCATGACGTCGCAGGTTCCATCCGCGAAGTCCACGTCAAAGCTCAGGGTCAAAGTTTCAAATCCAGATTTAGCTTAATGTATTCAGCTAACTTGCAGTTAGCCACATTAGCTTTAGCCCTCGTCCGTCGACGAGGTAATTTTAGGACACATCATCAGTGGAGAACCCAAGTTCATCGGGTGTTTCGGGTCTTTAATCTCCAGACACCCTCCCTTGGGCGACCCAGCCAGGGGTGATCAGTTCCTGGCTTGTGTCCATGTAGTGTTGCAAAGTTGTCTTTTCTTACTGTGTTGTGGCTCCTCACGTCCTTCCTCTTCGAGCTCCGTCGTCCAAATGGCTCCTTGCGGACGTGCGCAGACGCTTTTATAGGAGTGGGGATCTTTCCCCACAGTGCCCTCTTGTGGCCCATTGGAGAAGTGCACTTCCTCCTGTTGCTCCCAGTTTTTGGCTTGAATTTCTCTTCTTATCTGATTGTTGAACATGCTGTGTGATGTGCTCACTTACCTGCTCCTCTTCTTATCAATTGTCCCACGACGAATTTGTTGATCCATCTTTTATTCTTGTGATGATGAATCCCTTGTCGTTTTTCCTGGTTCTCTTCTCATCCGTTGTCCCCCGACGAATCCTCTTGTTGCTCCGTTGTACTATCTCACTCCTGTCCTTCCTCTTCAAGTTCCGCTGTCCAAATGGCGTTTTGCGGAAGTGCGCAAACGTTTTTTTATCCAAGTGAGGATCTTTCCTCACAGTGCCTCCTGTGGTCCGTCCGTGAAAGTCCACTTCATCCTGTCGCTCTGTTTTTTTCCTTTTTTCCACCGAATGTTGTCTTCACTTACCTGTTTCTCTTCTCATCCGCTGTCCCCCGACGAATCTTCTTGTTGCTCCGTTGTACTACTTCACTTACCTGTGTTGTCCTTCCAATCCTTCTACTTACCTTGAAACCCTTTTGCCTTTGTTTCAGGTCCTCGTCCTAACTCCCCGAGCCCTGACTGATGTTCGTTTCAGGGCTCAAATGGGAAGTAAGACCGACCCAGGGAAATGGGGATTAGGGTTGGGATTAGGATGAGGGTCAGGGTTGGGATTAGGATAAGGAATAGGGTTGAGATTAGGATAAGGAATAGGGTTGGGATTAGGATAAGGAATAGGGTTGGGATTAGGATAAGGAACAGGGTTGGGATTAGGATAAGGAATAGGGTTGAGATTAGGATAAGGAATAGGGTTGGGATTAGGATAAGGAATAGGGTTGGGATTAGGATAAAGAATAGGGTTGGGATTAGGATAAGGAATAGGGTTGAGATTAGGATAAGGAATAGGGTTGGGATTAGGATAAGGAATAGGGTTGGGATTAGAATAAGGAATAGGGTTGGGATTAGGATTAGGCACTGGTTGGGGTTAGACGAGGTGTCGTTACCGCCGTCGTCGCCGTAGCGTCACCAGTGCCCACGTGCGGGTCCTTGACCTCACGCAGCTGCTTTGGCCTCTGGGACTCGTGTGTGAATATGTTTCGAGAATGGGCCGATGTAACGGATGTGGCTACCACCTGGTTAGCCACATTAGCTTTGGCCCTCGATTCTCCCGACGGATCGGCTGCCCGCTATTGCGTCGCCGCTACCGTCCGTGAAGTCCATTGATGTTCTTTTATTTCCTTTTTCTTGCCCTGATGTTTTAGGAAAGAGCCGAGCTAATGCAACCGGTTGACCTCCGGTTAACCACATTAGCATTGGCCCTTGCCTTTCCCGACGGGTCAGTCACCCGTCATGGCGTCGTCGATTCCATCCGCGAGGTCCACGTCAATGTTCAAGGTCCAGGCCCAGCTAATGTATTCGGCTAGCACCCAGCTAGCTACATTAGCCTTGGCCTTTACCCTTCTTGATGGGTCAATTGTCCCCCGTTGTCACACTCTTGTCCAGGTTCCCCCACTCGGCCCGTGGCGCAGAAAGGAACCCGGGTTCACCCCGCCAGGCCCGGGCAGGTTAGGTTTATGGTTATAGGCCGGGAGCCGGTAAAGACCGCCATCCCGTGGTGCACTCGCCACGTCGGGGCAAACTTACGGGAACCCCCTTTGTCACCGTGCCTCATGGTGTGAACCTGGACATCTCGTCTCCAGTGCCCACGTGCGGGTCCTTGACCTCCCGCAGCTGCTTTGGCCTCTGGGACTCGTGTGTGAATATGTTCCGAGAATGGGCCGATGTAATGTATGTGGCTACCACCTGGTTAGCCACATTAGCTTTGGCCCCTGATTCTCCCGACGGATCGGCCGCCCGCCATTGCGTCGCCGCTACCGTCCGCGAAGTCCCTTGACGTTCTTGTATCTTTTTCTTGGCCTGATGTTTTAGGAAAGAGCCGAGCTAATGCAACCGGTTGACATCCGGTTAGCCACATTAGCATTGGCCCTTGCCTTTCCCGACGGGTCAGTCACCCGTCATGACGTCGCAGGTTCCATCCGCGAAGTCCACGTCAAAGCTCAAGGTCAAAGTTTCAAATCCAGATTTAGCTTAATGTATTCAGCTAACTTGCAGTTAGCCACATTAGCTTTGGCCCTCGTCCGTCGACGAGGTAATTTTAGGACACATCATCAGTGGAGAACCCAAGTTCATCGGGTGTTTCGGGTCTTTAATCTCCAGACACCCTCCCTTGGGCGACCCAGCCAGGGGTGATCAGTTCCTGGCTTGTGTCCATGTATTGTTGCAAAGTTGTCTTTTCTTACTGTTTTGTGGCTCCTCACGTCCTTCCTCTTCGAGCTCCGTCGTCCAAATGGCTCCTTGCGGACGTGCGCAGACGCTTTTATAGGAGTGGGGATCTTTCCCCACAGTGCCCTCTTGTGGCCCATTGGAGAAGTGCACTTCCTCCTGTTGCTCCCAGTTTTTGGCTTGAATTTCTCTTCTTATCTGATTGTTGAACATGCTGTGTGATGTGCTCACTTACCTGCTCCTCTTCTTATCAATTGTCCCGCGACGAATTTGTTGATCCATCTTTTATTCTTGTGATGATGAATCCCTTGTCGTTTTTCCTGGTTCTCTTCTCATCCGTTGTCCCCCGACGAATCCTCTTGTTGCTCCGTTGTACTATCTCACTCCTGTCCTTCCTCTTCAAGTTCCGCTGTCCAAATGGCGTTTTGCGGAAGTGCGCAAACGTTTTTTTATCCAAGTGAGGATCTTTCCTCACAGTGCCTCCTGTGGTCCGTCCGTGAAAGTCCACTTCATCCTGTCGCTCTGTTTTTTTCCTTTTTTCCACCGAATGTTGTCTTCACTTACCTGTTTCTCTTCTCATCCGCTGTCCCCCGACGAATCTTCTTGTTGCTCCGTTGTACTACTTCACTTACCTGTGTTGTCCTTCCAATCCTTCTACTTACCTTGAAACCCTTTTGCCTTTGTTTCAGGTCCTCGTCCTAACTCCCCGAGCCCTGACTGATGTTCGTTTCAGGGCTCAAATGGGAAGTAAGACCGACCCAGGGAAATGGGGATTAGGGTTGGGATTAGGATGAGGGTCAGGGTTGGGATTAGGATAAGGAATAGGGTTGAGATTAGGATAAGGAATAGGGTTGGGATTAGGATAAGGAATAGGGTTGGGATTAGGATAAGGAACAGGGTTGGGATTAGGATAAGGAATAGGGTTGAGATTAGGATAAGGAATAGGGTTGGGATTAGGATAAGGAATAGGGTTGGGATTAGGATAAAGAATAGGGTTGGGATTAGGATAAGGAATAGGGTTGAGATTAGGATAAGGAATAGGGTTGGGATTAGGATAAGGAATAGGGTTGGGATTAGAATAAGGAATAGGGTTGGGATTAGGATTAGGCACTGGTTGGGGTTAGACGAGGTGTCGTTACCGCCGTCGTCGCCGTAGCGTCACCAGTGCCCACGTGCGGGTCCTTGACCTCACGCAGCTGCTTTGGCCTCTGGGACTCGTGTGTGAATATGTTTCGAGAATGGGCCGATGTAACGGATGTGGCTACCACCTGGTTAGCCACATTAGCTTTGGCCCTCGATTCTCCCGACGGATCGGCTGCCCGCTATTGCGTCGCCGCTACCGTCCGTGAAGTCCATTGATGTTCTTTTATTTCCTTTTTCTTGCCCTGATGTTTTAGGAAAGAGCCGAGCTAATGCAACCGGTTGACCTCCGGTTAACCACATTAGCATTGGCCCTTGCCTTTCCCGACGGGTCAGTCACCCGTCATGGCGTCGTCGATTCCATCCGCGAGGTCCACGTCAATGTTCAAGGTCCAGGCCCAGCTAATGTATTCGGCTAGCACCCAGCTAGCTACATTAGCCTTGGCCTTTACCCTTCTTGATGGGTCAATTGTCCCCCGTTGTCACACTCTTGTCCAGGTTCCCCCACTCGGCCCGTGGCGCAGAAAGGAACCCGGGTTCACCCCGCCAGGCCCGGGCAGGTTAGGTTTATGGTTATAGGCCGGGAGCCGGTAAAGACCGCCATCCCGTGGTGCACTCGCCACGTCGGGGCAAACTTACGGGAACCCCCTTTGTCACCGTGCCTCATGGTGTGAACCTGGACATCTCGTCTCCAGTGCCCACGTGCGGGTCCTTGACCTCCCGCAGCTGCTTTGGCCTCTGGGACTCGTGTGTGAATATGTTCCGAGAATGGGCCGATGTAATGTATGTGGCTACCACCTGGTTAGCCACATTAGCTTTGGCCCCTGATTCTCCCGACGGATCGGCCGCCCGCCATTGCGTCGCCGCTACCGTCCGCGAAGTCCCTTGACGTTCTTGTATCTTTTTCTTGGCCTGATGTTTTAGGAAAGAGCCGAGCTAATGCAACCGGTTGACATCCGGTTAGCCACATTAGCATTGGCCCTTGCCTTTCCCGACGGGTCAGTCACCCGTCATGACGTCGCAGGTTCCATCCGCGAAGTCCACGTCAAAGCTCAAGGTCAAAGTTTCAAATCCAGATTTAGCTTAATGTATTCAGCTAACTTGCAGTTAGCCACATTAGCTTTGGCCCTCGTCCGTCGACGAGGTAATTTTAGGACACATCATCAGTGGAGAACCCAAGTTCATCGGGTGTTTCGGGTCTTTAATCTCCAGACACCCTCCCTTGGGCGACCCAGCCAGGGGTGATCAGTTCCTGGCTTGTGTCCATGTATTGTTGCAAAGTTGTCTTTTCTTACTGTTTTGTGGCTCCTCACGTCCTTCCTCTTCGAGCTCCGTCGTCCAAATGGCTCCTTGCGGACGTGCGCAGACGCTTTTATAGGAGTGGGGATCTTTCCCCACAGTGCCCTCTTGTGGCCCATTGGAGAAGTGCACTTCCTCCTGTTGCTCCCAGTTTTTGGCTTGAATTTCTCTTCTTATCTGATTGTTGAACATGCTGTGTGATGTGCTCACTTACCTGCTCCTCTTCTTATCAATTGTCCCGCGACGAATTTGTTGATCCATCTTTTATTCTTGTGATGATGAATCCCTTGTCGTTTTTCCTGGTTCTCTTCTCATCCGTTGTCCCCCGACGAATCCTCTTGTTGCTCCGTTGTACTATCTCACTCCTGTCCTTCCTCTTCAAGTTCCGCTGTCCAAATGGCGTTTTGCGGAAGTGCGCAAACGTTTTTTTATCCAAGTGAGGATCTTTCCTCACAGTGCCTCCTGTGGTCCGTCCGTGAAAGTCCACTTCATCCTGTCGCTCTGTTTTTTTCCTTTTTTCCACCGAATGTTGTCTTCACTTACCTGTTTCTCTTCTCATCCGCTGTCCCCCGACGAATCTTCTTGTTGCTCCGTTGTACTACTTCACTTACCTGTGTTGTCCTTCCAATCCTTCTACTTACCTTGAAACCCTTTTGCCTTTGTTTCAGGTCCTCGTCCTAACTCCCCGAGCCCTGACTGATGTTCGTTTCAGGGCTCAAATGGGAAGTAAGACCGACCCAGGGAAATGGGGATTAGGGTTGGGATTAGGATGAGGGTCAGGGTTGGGATTAGGATAAGGAATAGGGTTGAGATTAGGATAAGGAATAGGGTTGGGATTAGGATAAGGAATAGGGTTGGGATTAGGATAAGGAACAGGGTTGGGATTAGGATAAGGAATAGGGTTGAGATTAGGATAAGGAATAGGGTTGGGATTAGGATAAGGAATAGGGTTGGGATTAGGATAAAGAATAGGGTTGGGATTAGGATAAGGAATAGGGTTGAGATTAGGATAAGGAATAGGGTTGGGATTAGGATAAGGAATAGGGTTGGGATTAGAATAAGGAATAGGGTTGGGATTAGGATTAGGCACTGGTTGGGGTTAGACGAGGTGTCGTTACCGCCGTCGTCGCCGTAGCGTCACCAGTGCCCACGTGCGGGTCCTTGACCTCACGCAGCTGCTTTGGCCTCTGGGACTCGTGTGTGAATATGTTTCGAGAATGGGCCGATGTAACGGATGTGGCTACCACCTGGTTAGCCACATTAGCTTTGGCCCTCGATTCTCCCGACGGATCGGCTGCCCGCTATTGCGTCGCCGCTACCGTCCGTGAAGTCCATTGATGTTCTTTTATTTCCTTTTTCTTGCCCTGATGTTTTAGGAAAGAGCCGAGCTAATGCAACCGGTTGACCTCCGGTTAACCACATTAGCATTGGCCCTTGCCTTTCCCGACGGGTCAGTCACCCGTCATGGCGTCGTCGATTCCATCCGCGAGGTCCACGTCAATGTTCAAGGTCCAGGCCCAGCTAATGTATTCGGCTAGCACCCAGCTAGCTACATTAGCCTTGGCCTTTACCCTTCTTGATGGGTCAATTGTCCCCCGTTGTCACACTCTTGTCCAGGTTCCCCCACTCGGCCCGTGGCGCAGAAAGGAACCCGGGTTCACCCCGCCAGGCCCGGGCAGGTTAGGTTTATGGTTATAGGCCGGGAGCCGGTAAAGACCGCCATCCCGTGGTGCACTCGCCACGTCGGGGCAAACTTACGGGAACCCCCTTTGTCACCGTGCCTCATGGTGTGAACCTGGACATCTCGTCTCCAGTGCCCACGTGCGGGTCCTTGACCTCCCGCAGCTGCTTTGGCCTCTGGGACTCGTGTGTGAATATGTTCCGAGAATGGGCCGATGTAATGTATGTGGCTACCACCTGGTTAGCCACATTAGCTTTGGCCCCTGATTCTCCCGACGGATCGGCCGCCCGCCATTGCGTCGCCGCTACCGTCCGCGAAGTCCCTTGACGTTCTTGTATCTTTTTCTTGGCCTGATGTTTTAGGAAAGAGCCGAGCTAATGCAACCGGTTGACATCCGGTTAGCCACATTAGCATTGGCCCTTGCCTTTCCCGACGGGTCAGTCACCCGTCATGACGTCGCAGGTTCCATCCGCGAAGTCCACGTCAAAGCTCAAGGTCAAAGTTTCAAATCCAGATTTAGCTTAATGTATTCAGCTAACTTGCAGTTAGCCACATTAGCTTTGGCCCTCGTCCGTCGACGAGGTAATTTTAGGACACATCATCAGTGGAGAACCCAAGTTCATCGGGTGTTTCGGGTCTTTAATCTCCAGACACCCTCCCTTGGGCGACCCAGCCAGGGGTGATCAGTTCCTGGCTTGTGTCCATGTATTGTTGCAAAGTTGTCTTTTCTTACTGTTTTGTGGCTCCTCACGTCCTTCCTCTTCGAGCTCCGTCGTCCAAATGGCTCCTTGCGGACGTGCGCAGACGCTTTTATAGGAGTGGGGATCTTTCCCCACAGTGCCCTCTTGTGGCCCATTGGAGAAGTGCACTTCCTCCTGTTGCTCCCAGTTTTTGGCTTGAATTTCTCTTCTTATCTGATTGTTGAACATGCTGTGTGATGTGCTCACTTACCTGCTCCTCTTCTTATCAATTGTCCCGCGACGAATTTGTTGATCCATCTTTTATTCTTGTGATGATGAATCCCTTGTCGTTTTTCCTGGTTCTCTTCTCATCCGTTGTCCCCCGACGAATCCTCTTGTTGCTCCGTTGTACTATCTCACTCCTGTCCTTCCTCTTCAAGTTCCGCTGTCCAAATGGCGTTTTGCGGAAGTGCGCAAACGTTTTTTTATCCAAGTGAGGATCTTTCCTCACAGTGCCTCCTGTGGTCCGTCCGTGAAAGTCCACTTCATCCTGTCGCTCTGTTTTTTTCCTTTTTTCCACCGAATGTTGTCTTCACTTACCTGTTTCTCTTCTCATCCGCTGTCCCCCGACGAATCTTCTTGTTGCTCCGTTGTACTACTTCACTTACCTGTGTTGTCCTTCCAATCCTTCTACTTACCTTGAAACCCTTTTGCCTTTGTTTCAGGTCCTCGTCCTAACTCCCCGAGCCCTGACTGATGTTCGTTTCAGGGCTCAAATGGGAAGTAAGACCGACCCAGGGAAATGGGGATTAGGGTTGGGATTAGGATGAGGGTCAGGGTTGGGATTAGGATAAGGAATAGGGTTGAGATTAGGATAAGGAATAGGGTTGGGATTAGGATAAGGAATAGGGTTGGGATTAGGATAAGGAACAGGGTTGGGATTAGGATAAGGAATAGGGTTGAGATTAGGATAAGGAATAGGGTTGGGATTAGGATAAGGAATAGGGTTGGGATTAGGATAAAGAATAGGGTTGGGATTAGGATAAGGAATAGGGTTGAGATTAGGATAAGGAATAGGGTTGGGATTAGGATAAGGAATAGGGTTGGGATTAGAATAAGGAATAGGGTTGGGATTAGGATTAGGCACTGGTTGGGGTTAGACGAGGTGTCGTTACCGCCGTCGTCGCCGTAGCGTCACCAGTGCCCACGTGCGGGTCCTTGACCTCACGCAGCTGCTTTGGCCTCTGGGACTCGTGTGTGAATATGTTTCGAGAATGGGCCGATGTAACGGATGTGGCTACCACCTGGTTAGCCACATTAGCTTTGGCCCTCGATTCTCCCGACGGATCGGCTGCCCGCTATTGCGTCGCCGCTACCGTCCGTGAAGTCCATTGATGTTCTTTTATTTCCTTTTTCTTGCCCTGATGTTTTAGGAAAGAGCCGAGCTAATGCAACCGGTTGACCTCCGGTTAACCACATTAGCATTGGCCCTTGCCTTTCCCGACGGGTCAGTCACCCGTCATGGCGTCGTCGATTCCATCCGCGAGGTCCACGTCAATGTTCAAGGTCCAGGCCCAGCTAATGTATTCGGCTAGCACCCAGCTAGCTACATTAGCCTTGGCCTTTACCCTTCTTGATGGGTCAATTGTCCCCCGTTGTCACACTCTTGTCCAGGTTCCCCCACTCGGCCCGTGGCGCAGAAAGGAACCCGGGTTCACCCCGCCAGGCCCGGGCAGGTTAGGTTTATGGTTATAGGCCGGGAGCCGGTAAAGACCGCCATCCCGTGGTGCACTCGCCACGTCGGGGCAAACTTACGGGAACCCCCTTTGTCACCGTGCCTCATGGTGTGAACCTGGACATCTCGTCTCCAGTGCCCACGTGCGGGTCCTTGACCTCCCGCAGCTGCTTTGGCCTCTGGGACTCGTGTGTGAATATGTTCCGAGAATGGGCCGATGTAATGTATGTGGCTACCACCTGGTTAGCCACATTAGCTTTGGCCCCTGATTCTCCCGACGGATCGGCCGCCCGCCATTGCGTCGCCGCTACCGTCCGCGAAGTCCCTTGACGTTCTTGTATCTTTTTCTTGGCCTGATGTTTTAGGAAAGAGCCGAGCTAATGCAACCGGTTGACATCCGGTTAGCCACATTAGCATTGGCCCTTGCCTTTCCCGACGGGTCAGTCACCCGTCATGACGTCGCAGGTTCCATCCGCGAAGTCCACGTCAAAGCTCAAGGTCAAAGTTTCAAATCCAGATTTAGCTTAATGTATTCAGCTAACTTGCAGTTAGCCACATTAGCTTTGGCCCTCGTCCGTCGACGAGGTAATTTTAGGACACATCATCAGTGGAGAACCCAAGTTCATCGGGTGTTTCGGGTCTTTAATCTCCAGACACCCTCCCTTGGGCGACCCAGCCAGGGGTGATCAGTTCCTGGCTTGTGTCCATGTATTGTTGCAAAGTTGTCTTTTCTTACTGTTTTGTGGCTCCTCACGTCCTTCCTCTTCGAGCTCCGTCGTCCAAATGGCTCCTTGCGGACGTGCGCAGACGCTTTTATAGGAGTGGGGATCTTTCCCCACAGTGCCCTCTTGTGGCCCATTGGAGAAGTGCACTTCCTCCTGTTGCTCCCAGTTTTTGGCTTGAATTTCTCTTCTTATCTGATTGTTGAACATGCTGTGTGATGTGCTCACTTACCTGCTCCTCTTCTTATCAATTGTCCCGCGACGAATTTGTTGATCCATCTTTTATTCTTGTGATGATGAATCCCTTGTCGTTTTTCCTGGTTCTCTTCTCATCCGTTGTCCCCCGACGAATCCTCTTGTTGCTCCGTTGTACTATCTCACTCCTGTCCTTCCTCTTCAAGTTCCGCTGTCCAAATGGCGTTTTGCGGAAGTGCGCAAACGTTTTTTTATCCAAGTGAGGATCTTT